>NC_043007.1:8297389-8299889 GCF_006345805.1 Octopus sinensis | reverse complement strand
TCTATAAAATTATCTTATTCGTTCAGATCTCTTCTGATCAAGTTGACTACATGAAAGGTGGTGTTCTGGACCGTGGCAATGTTGGCTTAATTGTTGGCCTAAAGCCAAGGAATCTTGCATTTCAAAAGAACAACAGCTGTTTCTATGTGGCCAATACACATTTATTATTTAATCCTCGTCGAGGAGATGTTAAACTTGCTCAACTTATTGTTTTATTAACAGAACTTGAAAAAATTGCTTTCAAGTGTAAAATAAGTCAAGAGAAAAGCATTTACCATCCTTTCATTTTGTG
This sequence comes from Octopus sinensis, assembly GCF_006345805.1. Taxonomy (NCBI): domain Eukaryota; kingdom Metazoa; phylum Mollusca; class Cephalopoda; order Octopoda; family Octopodidae; genus Octopus; species Octopus sinensis. The sequence goes on along the minus strand of NC_043007.1, from coordinate 8,299,597 downwards.
TGGGGATTTCAACACAGAGCCTTTCAGTCAAATTTATAACTTTATAATGTCCAGTTATTTGCGTTATGAAGACTTGTTGATTCGAGAAATGTCTGGTCAGACGGATGAAATGTATGGCAGGAATAATTATTTATCGAGAGATTTCTTCCCAGGTCATTTAAATATCAACAACTGTTGTCAATACATTCATGTCTTTCAAAGAAGAAATGAAGGATGTCCTGACGAACAGACAGAAAACTCAGACGTATCTCCAAAGGAGGAAACTGTTTGCTCAACACCGAATGACGACGCTGTCGACAGAGAAGACAGTAGGGAATCCTCTTCGCGGTCACGTGACAGGACTTTTAAGGAACTGATTCGGCCATTCCAAAAGGGTGTAGTCAAACATTCTTTTAACTTGATGTCAGTCTATAAGCATGTGACGCAGGTGAGGGGACGCTTTCGCAATGAAGTGTCAACATATCATAATAAATGTTGCTCAACAGTGGACTACATTTTTTACACAGTCGACAGCAAATTGCTGCACAAACCGCAATGCAGCAGCAGCACTGCAGAGGGGAAACTGAAGCTGATATGTTACTATCAGTTACCCTCTACACAGGAGGTCAAGGAGTTCGACAAGCTCCCCAATACGCAGCTGGGCTCTGATCATTTCTCACTATTAGCATCCTTCCTTTTGCTCTAATTTATGGTTCCATGTTTGAGCCCCAGACATGCTATACATACAAAAGCTTCTGCACACACACACACACACACGAATTTGCCAAGCTTTAACTAACAATTCATTCTTCTTAACCCTGAAACATTCTTCTTTATTCTTTTAATCTTTCTTTTTTTCCTTCCATTTCTCTTTTGTTTTGCAGTTTTAGTTTTTACATCCTTCACAAACTCACACAAATATATATTGAATTAAAAAAAAAAGAATTTGAATGAATTATTTGGGTTTATCTGCTGCTGCTCTATTCTCCTCCCATTCTGCCAATCCAAAGAACTCCTACTGCACAGCTGTTCTCCAGGTTCCCTTCCACCCTATCCGTATAGTGTTCTTAATAAATAAAGAAAAAAAACCCAGTTAATATGGAAAACGCAAACAATTTTGGTGGGAAGTTTGTTTATTTTCTATATTCATCTGTGAAACAAATTATTGTTTGCTTTCCATGGAAGCTGACTAAATAAAAAAATTTTTAAAAACCTTTAGAATAAAATGTTCTTTTGTCTGTCTGTGCGTCACATCAATTAACAGCCATATTATTCATCTGTTTGTTGTTTCTAAATTTTGCCTTCAAGGGTTCAAGGGTCAATCATATTGACCCTTCTCTCTGTTACAGTCTGTTGCTTATTTCCATCTGGTTCTCACTTTGATCACACAATGCAGCATTTGGGCAAGGGCCTTCTATAGCTTTGGGGCTCTGCAAATTACCAGCTGAATGCAATTTAATGCAAAAAGTCTTTTGGGAAAAATCCTGCCTTGTGGGTGTAATATTAGCACAAACACAGTTGCATCGGCTAAGTGGGGATTTTTACAGTTTGCTATCAGAGATTTCCTCTGGGCTCTGCTCATCTTAATATTTCTGTAACTGAAGACTTTGTGGACATTTTGGGTATTTTGGAGGAAGTATTTTAATTAATTGGGCAAAGAAAAGATCAGGCAATATTTGAATGAGATTAAAGCTAAATGGTAGGAAATGGTTAATTTCTAAGACTTTGAAAAGTTCCAAGCACAATGAAAATATATTTAAGCTGTTCGGAGGATTTTGCCATTTGATATTTTAGTTCCTATTTTGGCATTTTGGGGTATGAGAATTCTGTAGATGATGTATTCTGTTTTTGAAACCACTGTCTTTCAGTGCATCATTGAAACAATGAACAGTATGGTTAAATGATGGCTCATCAAAGGATAAGCTATTAATCCTTCAATACTGTAACTACATTAATAACAACCACTTAACCCTTTTTTTGTGTTTCAACGAGACGGCGTTATTCATTTTGACAAACAATATTTGTATTTTTGTACATTTATCACTAAACAAATGTGTCTGGTAAATTTTATTTTCAGAAATGTATGTTTTGTGTTTATTTGTTTGTTTAATGCCTTCCTTGTTTGTTAATTGTTGAACAACTAAGAGTGTGAGTTAAATCTTATATTGAGAGATGTATTTCTTGTTTTGTATGTTTAATGTATTTCTTGTATACTTATTGCTAAACAAA
>NC_043007.1:8279889-8292389 GCF_006345805.1 Octopus sinensis | reverse complement strand
AGGCCCTTAGTTGCCAGCTGAGGTTGGAGCTCCCTGAACTTTGCCCAAGCTATTCTTATTCTAGCCGCTACACTCTCAGAGCAACCACCCTCACTATAAACTTGGTCGCCTAGGTAACAAAAGCTATCAACTACTTCTAGTTTTTACCCCTGGTATGTGATGGAATATGTATGTGTGTGTGTGTATGTACTTACATATAAGCATATTTACATACATACATTTGTGTGTATGTGTGTGTATAATAATATCATATATTCATCCACTCCATGCAAGCATAGAAAAAAGTGATGGAAAATGAACTAATGGAATATATTATGGAATATATTATATATATATACACACACACATAAAGGGTGTTTCAAAAAATTTGATATCATTTTGCAATCTAATAACTTTTCCAGTTCTTGTTCAAATGACTTCAAATTTTAACAGCATGTGTAGAAACAGGTCAGAATTTTAAGTTTAATGTTTGATATGCTTATCTTTTCAGGCCTAGAAATGGTATTCATTGGAGGAGAAAAAGCGTTTTGAGTGTTGGAGTATGCTTGAACACAGTCAAAGCAGCGTGCATTTGTGAGAGAGTTCTCTAAAAAGTCACCAATGACAAAGCAGATTTGGACATGGTACAAAAAATTCAAAGAGGAAGGCCGTCTGTGCAGGGTAAAAGGATCAGGATGACCACTAACATCGGAAGAGATGGTTGAGTGGGTTTGCCAAAAGCTCTTGTGAAGCCCCAAGAAGTGCATAAGAACAAGTTTGGAAACTCAGATTCCTCCAACGACAATTTGGTGCATCCTGAGGAAGCGCTTGCTAATGAAACCCAACAAGCTGCAGCTTGTTCAGACCATAACGGCAGATGACAAGTGAAACTGCAAACAATTCTATGTTGATATGCAGGAGAAACTTGAAAAAGCCGAGTTCAAGGAATGTCTTGTTTTCTGTGATGAGGCTACATTTCATATGAATGGCAAAGTCAATAAGCATAATGTTCACTTCTGGGGTGAAGAAAATGCCCATTCCACAGTTGAGCATGAGAGGAACTCACCAAAAGTGAATGTGCTCTGCACCATCTCCAAGAAGCATCTTCATGGCCCGTTTTTCTTTGAGGGAAATGTGACTGGTGATGTTTATCTGCAAATGGTTCAGAATTGGTCAATGGATGAGCTCATTGCAAATGAACATGAAGACTTCACTTTTCAACTGGACGGGGCTCAACCTCACTGGAAGCTCACTGTGCAGGCTTATCTCAATGACAATCTGCGAGGGAGATGGATCAGTTGTGCTGGTGATGAAGACAATGTGCTGTTGAAATGGCCACCATGTTCACCTGAGCTGACACCTTGCAATTTTTTTCTCTGGGGCTATGTGAGGGGTCTGGTCTATGTCCCCACCACTCTTCCTGCAGACCTAGAGGAACTCGAGCAGAGAATCACTACTGCACTGGAGACTGTTACCCAAGACATGCTGCAGTGTGTCTGGGAGGAGCTGGACAACCAACTTGACATGTGTCGTGTCTCAGGTGGTGGGCGTGTTGAACATTTGTGAAATCGTTCATGGAATCCACAAATCCTTTCAATTTCTCCTCATTTAAATTTGGAGGAATAAATCCTATGTTGCTCAACATTAAGCCTGTTTAGTTTCATTGGCTTTGACCATCGAGCTTCTGTGATGGTCAGATTTTTTTAAACATCCTGTGTATATATATATATATATATATATATGTATATATATATATATATATATATATATATATATATATATATGTATAAAATATATATATTTATGTATATGCATATATACATATATATATATATATATATATATATATATATATATATATATATATATATATATATGTATAAAATATATATATTTATGTATATGCATATATACACATATACATACACACATATATATATATATATATAATATATATATAAATATATATAGTATATATGTATGTATGTATGTAGGTATAAAACTAAAATAACTGATAGAATTATGATGAGGCGTCAGCTTACTTTGGTTGTGAGAAATTATTTGACTTGCGTACATTTCTGCCTGGACTTCCCTGAAAAGAAGAATTAGTTTCAATATAGTAAAAGACGTAAAATAATAACCTCATATAAGCATCAATGAAAATATTTGGTAACCTATTGAAAACAAATGTTTAGGAAGATATGTCATCATCATCATCATTATCATCATCATTACCACCACCAAAACCACCACCACTCTCTCTCTCCCTATATATATATATATATATATATATATGTATGAGAGGGTGCTGAATAGTTCCTGGCTTTGGGTAAAATCAGTTAATTACGGTTTTATTCAATATATTCCCCTCTCAGATTCGCACACTTATTGCAGTGGCCCTTCAGTTTCTCTAAGCCCTGTAAAAGAACTCAGAAGTTTGATTCTCCATTGAGGCCTTTTGCAATACCCTTAAAGCCCAGACACTTTCTAGCACCTCCTCATTATATATTGGGTTGTCCAGAAAGTTCATGCCGATTTTTAAAGGAAAGAAAAAGGTCAATAAATATTTGCCATTACATTTTTAATCAACCAAATATGAACCATTTTGTTGCACAATGCATCTCCATCTTTCCTTTAACTTGAAAATACCCTCTTCCCAGAATTGAGGTGGTTTCATAGCAAATAATTTATCAAGGTATCTTTTTACGCCATCCAAGGAATTGAAATTACCATTATGACTATTCTGCAGAGACCTGAATAAGTGGAAGTCCGAAGGAGCAATATCTGGTGAATATGGAGGGTGGGGTAACACATCCCAGCCGAGCTGCAGCAATTTTTGTCTCGTTCCCAAAGAAACGTGCGGTTTGCATTATTATGTTGGAAAACAACACCCTTCCTGTTGGCCAATTCTGGACGTTTCTCTTGAATTGCTGCTTTTAACTCGTCCAGTTGTGTGCAGTATTTCTCAGAATTAAATGTATGGTTACTTGGGAGAAGCTCATAGTACAGAATTCCTTTCCAATCTCGCCAGACACAAAGCAAGACTTTTTAGGGTGAAGACACGCTTATTGTAGGATCGCTTTCTCTGAACATTTCGGTAGATAATCCATTTCTCATCACCTTTCACAATTTGCTTTAAAAAAGGCGCGTTTTCATTCTGTTTATAAAACGAATCACAGATGGAAATGCGATCCAAAAGGTTCTTCTCACTCAACTCATGTGGTACCCAAACATCATAGCGATTTGTGTACCCAAGCTTTACAAGGTGCTCATGAACGATGGATTTTGATATGTTGAGGCTTTCTGCCAATTTTCGGGTTGTGCAATGTGGGTTATTCTCAATTAATGACTTGATTTGGTCATCATCTGTAGTGGATGGTCTGCCTGATCGCTCTTTATCAATAAGGCTACAATCTCCAGCTCGGAACCTTGCGAACCACTTCCGTACAGTTCTTTCGGATAAAGAAACATTGCCGTAAACTGTGTATATTTCTTTGGTTGCTTGTGAGGCATTTTTCCCTTTACAGAAAAGGAAAAGCACCAAGTGCCGAAAATGAACTTTCTTATCTCCCATTTTAAAGGGTTACAGAATTAACACAGGTTATAGGAATGTAAAACTTCTTCCATGAAAAGATAGCTTAAACTGTGCTCTAAATGGAGGTGTAGTCAAATCCTATTTTACGGACTCATCCATGTTACGGACTCATCCATGTAAGATACTATAAATCGGCATGAACTTTCTGGACAACCCAATATATATATAGGGAAAGTAAGAAGAAAAAAAGCAAATATGCACATTGGATATAAAAAAAAATAGGGGCTTCTTATGAAAAGCAACGATAAATAAATACAGTTAGATGAACTGAGGTAGAAATAAGAGGAATTAAATTCATTATTTTATGAATTGTTAAAGAGATTCAAAGTCAAAATGTTGTTGTCATTGCTGTTCTATGGCTTTAATTTAATTCCTCTTAATTCTACCTCAGTTCATCTAATTGTATTTATTTATCGCTACATTTCATAAAAAAAAAGCCTTTATTTTTTTATATATTTAATGTACATTTTCACTTTTTTCTTTTTATTTCCCCCATATCTTTTCCATGTGTAGTTTCTATTTTCTTTTTGAAACATATTTCTATTATATATATATATATATATATATATTAATTGTTATTGCCATATTAATATGGCAGTCTTATAGATATAAGACTAAAAGCTGTTGCTGATTAGCTCCATGAGGCCATCGCCTTAAGATAGCTATTTAGAGAGACTTAGTAATCTTAATATTTCTATTATATATATATATATATAATGGCTGGATAACTGAAGAGATGGTGGTATGGATTTCCACCTCGGCATCCGAAACTCAAAGCTTTATCTTGGCCACCGTATAATTGTCACATATTACATTTACAGATAAATTCCTCTATTTACATAATATTGAGGTCTCTTTATTTCTTTTGTTATTTTACCGTTTTTATCAATATATATATATATATATATATTAGCGCAGGAGTGACTGTGTGGTAAGTAGCTTGTTTACCAACCACATGGTTCCGGGTTCAGTCCCACTACGTGGCACCTTGGGCAAGTGTCTTCTACTATAGCCTCGGGCCGACCAAAGCCTTGTGAGTGGATTTGGTAGACGGAAACTGAAAGAAGCCTGTCGTATATATGTATATATATATATATGCGTGTGTGTGTTTGTGTGTCTGTGTTTGTCCCCCTAGCATTGCTTGACAACCGATGCTGGTGTGTTTATGTCCCCGTTACTTAGCGGTTCGGCAAAAAAGACCGATAGAATAAGTACTAGGCTTACAAAAGAATAAATCCCGGGGTCGATTTGCTCGATTAAAGGCGGTGCTCCAGCATGACCACAGTCAAATGACTGAAACAAGTGAAAGAGTGAAAGAATATATATATATATATATTATATATATATATATATATATACATATTTGTGTATAAGTACATATTCTATCTATGTGTGTGTGTGTGTGTGTGTGTGTTATCCTGGTTTTTGTATTGCTCAAAAAGTACTTACAGATTTTCTAATCAAACGAGCATGTTTCTGAACTTTCCTGAAGAGATCGGTTGGATCCGTGCTTTGCATGTTGATGACAATTCCCTGGTATTGAAAACATTTTAGGAATCAAAGACGTATTGGAAGAATTATAAAACAGAACTTCCTAACAGTAAATGATTCTGTAAACAATTCTAATTTCTTATATCAACCAATATATGAGGCAGGATTAACAAGTTCTTGAAGCAACCGCAAAACCAAAGTACATCAGTGTTCCAGTAAATAAAGTAAAAAGCACAGTAATGTCTGTCTTGAGCCCAAAGATTCACTAGGCCATAGTTACCTGGTTTCCATGGCAAATAAGTAAGCAAGATCACAATCTTTTCCCTGGATAGGAAGCCAGTCCATTGCAAGGTTGCTCATTTAGAGCAGAGTGGACTCGCTATGGTGCTGCCTAATTTAGGAATTGAAACCACAATCTTCTGGTTGTGAGAGCAACAATCTAACCACTAGGCCTTACACGTATACAGTAAATAATGTATTATTTATATAAGGGGACTATTTTAACGAGCAGAATTCTTGACTGGAAAGAGGTGAGGGTCAGCAACAGGAAGAGCATCCAATCATAGAAGGTCTGCCTCAATAAGCTCTGTCTGAGTCTTGTGAGCATGGAAAAGTGGACTTTAAGATGATGATGATGATGATGATGATGATGATAGTAGTGATGATTGTGGAGGTGGTGTTGGTTCTTGAATGCCTACACTGACGATGATGGTTATGGTAATAGCAGTGGTGATGGCAGTAATGATGGTGTCACTGATGGTGATGGTGTTTGTAGTGGTGGTAGTGATGGTGATTATGTTAACGACTGTGATGGTGGTGGTGGTGGTGGTGGCTCTTGAATATCTCCAGTGGAATCCACTGTATTGTAAGTATTTAGCCGACCTGGTACCCTGTCTGTGGAGGATCACCCCATATCTTCATGTGCCCCTCTCAACTGCACTATCTTAACCCAACAAATCCCAGTGATTCTTAAAAAGGATTAGAAATGTTACCCTTCCTCCTCTAATTATGGCATCAAAAAGAAAAAAAGAAAAAACCCAGTGAAACAAAGAAGACTAAAAAAAAAGCATCACAATTTTGTTCCTCTCTTACCTTCCATACTATACTTCTACATGATGTAGGATTATGGGTAATTGGTAAACCAATGTGAAGTTTTAGCATTTTGTGACCATCTGGATGAAGAAATAAGAGAAGAGAAGTAAATAAAATCCTTAAAAATAAATAAAAATGTAAGACAAAAGATTTTTGATAATTAGAAAAACAAGAGATTTTACGACGACGACAACTGTTGCCATTAAAAGACAAATACACAAATAATGATTAAAACAAAGAAAAAAAACGATGCTCTTCCTTCTCCATTTGTTCCTCCATTCAAGAATTATCCTCTGTCATACCCTACGGTCCTTCAATACCTGGCTTACAATCACCTCCTCACCTTTCTATATCTCTCCCTTCCATTTAGTGAAGGTTTTTTCTTCTTTTTTCTTTCTTTTTCCATTTCCTGCTAACAACTTTTTTGTCTTGCTAATTACCTGGCAACCTCACTAGTGCTGGTGCTAAGAAAAAAACCCACCCTATACACACTCTGTAAATTGGTTGGCATTAGGAAAGGCATCCAACTGTGGAAACCATGCCAAAGCTGGCACCAGAGTTTGATGCAGCCCTGCAACTCGATGGATCATTCAACCCATGCCAGCATGGAAAACGGACTCTAAATAATGATGATGATGATGATGTTGATGACGATGATGTTGATGATGATGATGTTGATGACGATGATGATGATGTTGATGACGATGATGATGATAATGATGATGATGATAATGTTGATGACGATGATGATGATGATGATGATGATGTTGATGACGATGATGATGATAATGATGATGATGATGATGTTGATGACGATGATGATGATGTTGATGACGATGATGATGACAATGATGATGATGATGTTGATGATGATGATGTTGATGACGATGATGATGATGTTGATGACGATGATGATGATGTTGATGACGATGATGATGACAATGACAAACATATGGACGAGCTTTCACATGTTCCTTTCTTGCAATCAGTGAATCTTGTACAGTTTTCACATGACTGGCACCAGTCAGCACAATCTTGTTCTTGCAGGCATACAGGCATGCAGACCCCCACCCCCCACCACCACCACCGAGCTTCTAAGCCATGCAAATGGATATAATATACTGAAAATAAGCTTGTCATACATATACATACATACGCGCATTATATATAGATATACATGTATGTATACATATGCATATATGTATGCATGTGTGTGCATATACACACACATATATATATATATATAATTCCAGTGGCAACGGTGGCTCAAGAAGACTAGTACCTCCTTCCAAATGCAGGAGGGTGCTCAAAATAGGGTCTCTTCAAAACTACTTTAAAAGCTCGCCACATCTTTATGTTTTTCAAGGTGCATCCCTCTAGCATTTGTCTTTCTGGACTCCCAACAGGGGCCTTCTCTAGGAGTCTATTACTGGTTTTGGAGCATAATTATTTTTAATGGTCTTATAGCTTGCTTGTTTACCATCAAGTGCATTTCTATATCTCATGCACTGTTGCTAGGGGTCAATGATTATTGGCCCCCTATACTGGGTTCATCGTGCCTTCTGACAGCCATTCTTTGTTTTTTCCTTTGGATTTCAAACAACCAGGTGAGCCTGCTAAGTGTGCTGGTTTTGATGCTGGAAACCCGACCCTGTAAAAGGTTATACATATATGTACCAACCTTCATATTTACACACATATAAACAATGCAGAACAATTTGGCATCGTATTATCAAAATAGACATAGGGAATTTTAAAGAATCCTGTTGAGGAAATGAAGAGGTTAAATGGTTATGATGAAAGAGCTGCCAAATGCAATCAAGGCCTTCACTGACCACGAGATGTAAAGTTTAAGGACAATTGCTCCACACAAAAATCAGCCTTGCCAGCCATCAGAGACACTGACACAAATGAGGAAGTAGAAAGAAAAGATGGAAAGAAATACTCTGAAACAAGGAGGAACCACTGCAACCAACAAACTCTTTACATATTATAAGGATTCTGAAAGGGTCAGATGATGAGAGGTCTATACTTGTTTGAATGAAAGAACTGTTATGGTGATGTCTATGGAGTTGTTGACTCATACTCATTGGTTTGGTGTTGAGTACGCTTTTCACCATACTGTCTTTGTACTCTTCAAGATTCTCTCATTTTCTGGTTTGGGAATGGAATCTGGTTTCTTAGCATCTTCTTTATATTTGTTATGGTGTCGTGTTTAATTAGATCTGAATGGAAATTTTTTATTTGTTTGTCAGCTACAGTCTACCAGGATTCCAGTGGCACCAGAATCTCCACTGGACTTTGTGCGATAGTTGCAAATCATACAACATACAAGTGGTGTCTTTTGCTTAGGATCTTCAATGAAAACACGTCTGGTCAGGGAGAGAAACATTATCTTTCTGGAAACAGATGAGGGTTGACAACAGGAAGGGCATCCAGTTGTAGAAAATTTGCCTCAATGCATTCCATCTGAACTATGCATGTATGGGAAAGTGGATATTAAAATGATGATGATGATGATGATTTTAGCTAGGTAGTAAGTTATGGTGCACTTGTGACGTATACACATATATACATACATAACATATATTCATAACATACATGCATATACACATGCATATGTATATATACATTCATATATGCAAACGTATATATGTACATATTTGTGCATACATACAGCATACAAATGCCCACACACACACACATACATATCTTGAAGTACCATGCACCACCTATTGTAAGCAACGAGTATCAATCCATGTTGTCTCACTGCCAGAGCAACACAACACCTTACAACCAGACTAAACGGGGAAAACAAATAACTTACAGTCTTTGTAAGACATCTGGTAATTCAATATCAATTCATGTAAACTCTGAAAGTAATAAAGGTGGTTGTTTTTATTGTTTTTATTGAAATGCAATGTTTCAACTCAAAATCTAAAACTTATAAAAGATTCTGAAGTTTCAAATTTTTTTATTTGGTTTGTAAGGTTCCTGACGAGAAGTCATGCAATGAAAAAGATTTAACCCCAGGAGAACACATCCTCCAGCAAGTTTATGATGCAATATCTGTGTCTGAGCGTGATTGTTGCCAGAGCGGCTAACCGTGTAGGTGGCACGTAAAAGGTACCATTCAAGCGTGATCATTACCAGCATCGCCTTACTGTCACCTGTGCCAGTGGCATGTGTAAAAAGATTTGAGTGAGGTCGTTGCCAGTACTGCCTGACTGGCCCCTGTGCTGGTGGCATGTAAAAAGCACCCACTACACTTTCAAAGTGGTTGGCGTTAGGAAGGGCATCCAGCTGTAGAAACCCTACTAGATCAAGATTGGAGCCTGGTGCAGCCATCTGGTTCGCCAGCCCTCAGTCAAAATCGTCCAACCCATACTAGCAAGGAAAGCAGACGTTAAACGATGATGATGATCTGTGTCTGTTATAAGGTGGCAAGCTGGAAGAAACATTGTCTGTCTTTACGTTCTGAGTTCAAATTCCGCCAAGGTCGACTTTGTCTTTCACCCTTTCTGGGGTTGATAAATTAAGTACCAGTTGCATACTGGGATTAATCTAATCGACTAGACCCCCCCTCCACTAAAATTTTGGGCCTTGTGCCTAGAGTAGGAAAGAATATCTGTGTCTGTTATATTGCAAACAAGAGAGTAGACAGCTCGCATCTGGCGCTGACAGGAACCAACAGACTGGCTGCTTTCTGGGAATTGCTCTTCCTCCATATTGGTTAGACCTGTCTGCTAGAGATTTAGTTAGTTGTTTAACCAATCGATTATTTGTTTAATCCTTTGGACAATAAATCAATCAGCCACGCTTGTCAGAATCCTTTCGTTGCCATCCATGACCTCATCAGTGGGAATCAAATTATAATTTTACAAATCTCTTCACCATTCTTTCTAGTAATTCAAGTGAATAAAGAATAAGGAATTCCTCCACCAACATACAATGCTACACACTTGCATATAAACACACACATAAACACGAAACACAGATGGATGTTTATTGACACACCAACGAATGCAAACCAACACAGCAGTGGATGCGAACCAGCCTGCAGCACATATCAACGCACGTTTACCAATCTATTATCAATAAGTTTTTCCCTTTTTTTGCATCTCTAGTGTAGGGTGATAAGGGTTGCCTCACATATCTGCCAGAGTCTCCTCTCATTTTAGTGTCAACATATTTGTGCATAGTGGCCTGCATCAGCAATGCACAGCTATGCACATACACATTGCAAATGCATGGTGGTATGCATCAGTAACACACAGTTATGCACCTACAAGTGGATTCATGGATGGTTCCGTTCAGTCGCTCTTGTCTGATTTACCAATTTTCGTTTTTTTTTTGAGAGAGCGGAAAAAAAAGGCTTTTGCAGACAACCTATAGTTTATAAAAACTAAATTCAAAGGAACGAAATTCACTCACGAAGAGATACCAATGATGATGCTGTGTGGAAAATTTGTGCCAGAGGCAGTGGAAATTCTGCCAGGGACAGATCAGCAGATGAAGCTATAAATTGGGGGTTCCCAACCTGAGGTCCATAGACCCCTAGTGATCTGCAAAGGTTGTACTGGGGGTCTGTGAACATGATAAGCTGACAGACCTTTCAATATCCTGGGGTCCATGGGAAAACTCATTTAAAGAAAAGGGGTCCTCGGTAGTGAAAAGGCTGGGGATCACTGCTATAAATCATCAAAGAAAATGGTCAAAAGATAAAAAAAGAAAATCCTCTTACCGAATAAACTAGTGGCTTGTACATGAGTTTTTCCCTCCGGCTCATGCCAAGAGCACCGTAAGACCCTTTGTAGTAGATACCCAAGACAACATGTCGATATTCCACAGTTTTGAAGACTGTCTTGAACCCAATTGAAAACCTTTCAAGAGTTGGAATCCCATTTGTCATATAACTTTGGTCTCGTTCAGGAAATTCTTCAATTTTATTGATTGGTTATTTTAAAAGTATTGATATTTAAGTATGGGTAATGGAGGAAACCACTATGTGGTTGCTTTGTCTGCTAGAAATAGCTATTAAATCTCTCAATAATCATATCTTACTATTATGAGAAATGGAAGGATACATAGGATAAGAGAGTCATGGAAACATTGTCTAGAAGTGCAGGCATGTGGCTGAGTGTTTCTGTCGTTGGGTTGATGATCAAAAGGTTGTGAGTTGAACCCACAAGCTTCTGTTTTGATTCCAGGTTGTGCTCGAATTAATTTTCTTGAATATGTCATTAATGAGCAGAGGTCATAATAACTGAGTGGATAAAGTGATTGGACAACCTGTTCATGGGTTGTGAGTTCAAGTCCAAGACAAGCATCACAGGGTGTTTCTGGGCAGAGCATTTCTTGCTGTTGTAATTTTGCCTGAGTTTAGTCAACCTTGATTGAGTTGATCTATGATCAAAGGCATTCCATTCATGACCATCTCAACTCTTTCTACATCTACAACTACTTCATCCACTGTGTCCTCCTTCTTGTTTTGAAACAAGAGGAAGTGATGTGAGGGAAATTTAGCTGCTATTTATAGAAAATCAAGTGGTTGCATGGTTCCCAATAATTTCACTGCAAAGGATCTCTTTTTATGGAAATGGCTTTTCTCAGAGACCCTATATTTCGAAAGGTCTGTTCACTCAAGAAATTTTTGACTCAGATCATAGACCCCCATAGGAGATTGCAAGGGGTCTGAAGATCCCTGGTTGGATACTACAGATATAAATGCTCCATTGCTACTAGAATACTTAATTCCTCATTGCTACGGCTCACCTAGCCATCTAGAAGAGTCACCTTACCTTAAATACAAAGGTTTTCCTATCCAGGATGAAGGGACATAAAAAAAATTAGGGCATGAAGGTTGTCAATTCAAACCATCCAGTGCAGACATTTGAATTTAAGGGAAATTTAGCTGTTATTTCTAGCAGGTTATGCCAATGATCCTGTACAGTAAGCCCTTATATTGTTTTGCCTGTTTTCGTTTTGTAATTTTATTGCCAGCCCTGTCCCACTCCATGTCAGGCTGAATCTCCATGAGAACTACAGGTTAAAATACAGGTACAACTCATTTTTGCCAGCTGAGTGGACTGGAGTGGATGTGAAATAAAGTGTCTTGCTCAAGGACACAATGTGTCTCCGGGAATTGAACTCATGACCTTATGATTCTGAGCTGAACGCCCAAACCACTAAGCCACGCACCTTCACACCACTCATGATAACTAAAGAAAAAAGGTAAAACCATAAAAGAACATGATAAAAAAAATGTGCTGAAGAGGAGTGGTCTAAAATGGTAATGAAAATGGCAAACTCTCTAAAAATGATAATTAAAAAGACTCCTCCC
>NC_043007.1:8242389-8274889 GCF_006345805.1 Octopus sinensis | reverse complement strand
CATTTTTCCAAAATGGTTTTCTGTAATGGTAATGACATGTTTCTTTTAGGAGAACAAGAGAACCGCATTGAGGAATTTCAATTGAAAAGATTTTATCTTTTACTTGTTTCAGTGATTGACTCCAGCCATGCTGGAGCACTGCTATAAAGGGTTTTAGTCAGACAAATCAACCTCAGGGCTTATTTTCTTTTAAAGTATCATTCTTATTTTGTTGGTGTCTTTTGCCAAGCTTTTAAGTTATGGGGATGTAAACAAACCAACAGTAGTTGGTATTGGCTTCTTAGGTTTGGTGGGAGACAAACATAAACACAGATGCACAAACATACATGTACACACACACGTCTGTGTGCATAAGTATATATATACATACACATTCACACACGCACACACACACATATATATGAGGGAGTACTGAAAAGGTCTTGGCTTTAGGTAAAAGAGAATACAGGAGAACCAGTTAATTAGGATTCTATTCCCACACACAATGCAACAGACTGAATTCTTCTAAGCCCTCTACTTTCTTTTCTTTCAGGACTTTCCTAAGGACTGGACATATCCTATCTCTCTCTTCTATCTTTTCTCTTGTCAAAGAAAATATTTCTCCAGTATTCGCTATTTTACCCTCATTCTGGTCTAATGCACACGCACACACATATTATTCATATTCAAAGTGATACTCCAGCATGGTCGCAGTCCAATCTTTGAAACAAATAAACGATAAAAGATGAAATCATTAAAGCTAAAAAAAAGAGTATTTTAAGTGTGTGTGTGTGTGTGTTTAAATCAACAACCACAATAACTGGTATAGAAATGTCTTTTTCATTGATCCAGATAGAATTGATTTGGGCAGGGAAAGGATAAAACAAAAATCAATAAATAGATTAAGACAAGCATATTTAACCAACTATGCAAAGATAAGTATACCACCACCACCACCACCACCATCATCATCATCACCGTTTAATGTCCACTTTCCTATGCTTGCATTGGGTCAGATGGAATTTGTTGAGAGAGATTTTCTATGGCTGGACGCCCTTCCAGTCCCCAACTCTCACCTGTTTGTCCTGAAGACTGGAAAGGAACATCACTGCTCGTAGGATGTTTTCCATCCATTAAGTCTGCTTGCAAGGCCTTGGTTGGCCCAGGGTAATAGTAGAAGATGTTTGCCCAAAGTGCCATGCAGTGGGACTGAACCTGAGATCACATGGTCAGGAAGCAAACTTCTTAACCACACAGCTACACCTCAGCTCTTTAAAGACAGGTGCATCTAACCAATTATCCAAAAGCAGCCATACCTGGACAGCTAATTAAAGGCAGGTGTATATAACTAATTAATTACTTAAAATTTGTGTCCTATGAAATTTCCAAAGTGTTTTCTTATTTTCTGATCACATTGTGGGTTTGCAAGGTTCTTGATGTGAATTTATGTGTTGAAACAAATCATGTTGTGTCTTGGGAGGGTCATTGCACCAATAATAATAAACACCTGCACTGGTTCAATACAGAAGGGATATTAAACCAGTTCAGGTGTTTATTATTATTGGTGTAATGACCAGCCCAAGACACAATAAGTTTCTTATTTTCTTAATTTATTTATAGAATCAACATAAAAGTTTAAGAATTAAATTATTATTATAATTTCCTAATTGAAACTTCACTGTGCATCCACTCATGTTGTTGGTTTTGTTGTTGTCCACTTCAAATCAGACTTGGCCTATCAGACATATGACCAAAGGTTTTCCAGCCATGACCATCCTGTTTTGATAGACATAATATAGTCGTCTACGGCCACATTATCCAGCATGGCCTTCATTAAGTTGGTAGTGTAATTTAAAGGAGAATTGGCTGTTATTTCTAGCAGGCTGAGGGAACATGCCGAGGGTCTCCCATTGGTTCATGATAATAGCATTGAATAAGCTTGGTAAGATCTGTTCAAGCAGGTCCACGACACAAGCGTAAACTAATTAGAGAGAACAACATTTGTGGAAGTGAAATAAATCTGGTTCAAGAGATTACAATTTGTCATGTTGTCATGTTGTCATGCATGCGGAGATTAGCTGGGTGGAAAGAAGGAAGCGTGGCATTTGGGAAGTAATCCTTGCATGTGTGTTTGTATGTGAATATCTATATGTGTATGTATGCGTGTCTGTGTGTCTACATATATGCATGACGTGTGCGAGTGAGTGCAATCACAGCGTGGTGTTTGATCTCCAAGCAATTAGCCAAGGCTCACAGGGACATAGTTGCCATTGGTTACGGCATGGTGGTTTGATTGGGATCTTGGTAACAGAGAGGTTATGCACCAACAAGAAAGGCTTGAGCACTCACCTTGCTTTCTGCATGAGCAAGCTGGTGGTGGGTGCTGAAAAGAGATAGGTGAAGCAATGCTACCTGCAACAAGGTGCATGACGTCACCCTCTGTAACATTGCAACACAAAAGCTGCACTGTGATTGCTCCTGAAAGAAGTTTAAGGGGCAACTCTCCTTTCTCTCTGTATTTAGTACAGAGAGTGCAGCCTTCAGATGTCTTGGCCAGCCTTTCCCCCTGGAACTTGGCAACAGAGCACCAAGAAAGGAAAGAAAGTAACCAGCAAAGCTTTATTTCCTTATTCCAAATGACTTTGAGAATCACAACAGAATAAGAAAGCTCATATTGGCTTGGTTGTTGCACAGAATAAGAAAGAGCATGGGTTTAATTTCGAATATATACATCTAGGAAAAAAGAAACAGACGAATACATTAAGATTTGCTGAACAGAATGTAACAACTTGCAATAGATTGCTCTCCTCTTCAGAACATCTTTAGTCAGTGAGTTTCAAAGAGATGAAACTGAAATTGCTAAACTGAGTGAAATCGATGTCAGTGAGAGAGGAAGTTTGAAGGAAGAAGAACTGCTTACACTTTTCATTGGCGTTGTAAGAGTAAAGAGTAAAGAGTAAAGATGAGTGATGGGATCAAGGAGTAGCATTATGTATGTGGTGTGTATATGCATATATCTGTCTCTGTGTATATATATACATGTATGTATGTATGTATGTATGTATGTGTGCACACGCATGTGTGTGTATGTATATATATATATAATATATATATATATATACATACATACATACATATATATCCATATATATACACATATGCACACATATATATATATCTATATATATATATTCATATATATATATAGAGATATATATACACATATATATATCCATGTATATATATATATATATATATATATATATATAAATCAATAAATGGTGGGGTTGTGTTGACTGCACATGGAGAAATGATAGGAGAGGAAAAATTATAATAAGGCAGGATGCTAAATTGAAAGTAAATTTTAATAAAAATGGGTGTATGGAAAATTAAAAAAGAAAAAATAATAAATCAGACCGGTTTTCATCGCAAGGCAAAGTTTCAAGATTTTTTAAAGATGAAAAGATTTTTTTTTTAAATTGAGGAAGGGGAAAAAATAAATTTACAATGTTTTTTTCAAAAAAATAATAATACATATATACAAAAATTAATAAATAAGTATACCAATACATGGTAGAGTCTTTATGCTTTTAGAGTTCAATAATAGTCCTTGGAAAAACTTCTTAGGAGGATCAGGATCCATGTGATTAAACGTGGTGCTTAGTTTAAAGTGTTTGGTAAAAGAGTGTCAAAACAGGAAATGGAGTAGGAGTTATCCAGTTCCTGTGAGTAAGGGGGGACAACTCTGTGGATTTTATGCTCTTCAATTGGGATGATGAACTTTTTGTCAAACAGGATGCTTATATCAATTTTTTGTCAGATAGGATGTTGAAAAAAGGAGTATGGTCATCGTGGAGTTTGCATATTAAGATGCATTTGGAATTTTTCAATAAAAAGATTCTCCTTGTTGATTCTTTCTTGTGTAGTGATTCCGTCTTTACATTGATAGAAAGGGAATATGTGAAATTTAGGATTTTTGCCTCTAGCGCACGAGTCTATGTGACTACTTAGTGGAATTTGACGGTATTCTGGGAGATTTATCTGTTCTTTATGGACCGCTACTCTTCTACGTAAAAGAAGGCTCGTTTGTCCAACATATATACATACATAAATGTATAATATAAGGATCCAGCTTCATGATGATGATGATGATGATGATGATGCTCAGGTAATATGGAGTCGTATGCATCGCATAGTATTATTTCATTTGTTTTTGTTGAAATAGTTGCAAACTAATGAATCTAATTAATTATGCAGTTCATGTTGTTTTGTAATCTTCTCCTTCCCCACCACCTCCATCACTCCTACTGCTGCTGCTGCTCTTCTATGATCCTCCCGCTCTCAATCTTTGACACTCCCATTGCTGTTGTAATTTCATTATCCTCCCACTCTCAAGCCTTACCACTCCTACTACTACAGCTATTTGATGATCCTCCCACTTTCAACCTGAGTCATACCCACTGCAGCAGCTGTCCTTGATCCTCCCACTGCAGCAGCTATTCTTTGATCCTCCCACTGCAGCAGCTATTCCTTGATCCTCCCACTGCATCAGCTATTCCTTGATCCTCCCACTGCAGCAGCTATTCCTATATCCTCCCACTGCCAACTTCATGACACTCCTACCATAGCAGCTATTCCTTGATCCTCCCACTGCCAACTTCATGACACTCCCACTGCAGCAGCTATTCCTTGATCCTCCCACTGTCAACTTCATGACACCCCCACTGTAGCAGCTATTCCTTGATCCTCCCACTGTCAACTTCATGACACTCCCACAGCAGCAGCAGCTATTCCTTGATCCTCCCACTGTCAACTTCATGACACTCCCACTGTAGCAGCAGCTATTCCTTGATCCTCCCACTGCCAACTTCATGACACTCTCACTGTAGCAGCTATTCCTTGATCCTCCCACTGCCAACTTCATGACACTCCCACAACAGCAGCAGCTATTCCTTGATCCTCCCACTGTCAACTTCATGACACTCCCACTGTAGCAGCAGCTATTCCTTGATCCTCCCACTGCCAACTTCATGACACTCCCACTGTAGCAGCTATTACTTGATCCTCCCACTGCCAACTTCATGACACTCCCACAGCAGCAGCAGCTATTCCTTGATCCTCCCACTGCCAACTTCATGGCACTCCCACAGCAGCAGCAGCTATTCCTTGATCCTCCCACAGTCAACTTCATGACACTCCTACCGTAGCAGCTATTCCTTGATCCTCCCACTGTCAACTTCATGACACTCCTACCGTAGCAGCTATTCCTTGATCCTCCCACTGTCAACTTCATGACACTCTTACCATAGCAGCAGCTATTCCTTGATCCTCCCACTGCCAACTTCATGGCACTCCCACAGCAGCAGCAGCTATTCCTTGATCCTCCCACAGTCAACTTCATGAAACTCCTACCGTAGCAGCTATTCCTTGATCCTCCCACTGCCAACTTTATGACACACCCACTGCAGCAGCTATTCCTTGATCCTCCCACTGCCAACTTCATGACACTCCCACTGCAGCAGCTATTCCTTGATCCTCCCACTGCCAACTTCATGACACTCCCATTGTAGCAGCTATTCCTTGATCCTCCCACTGTCAACTTCATGACACTCCCACTGTAGCAGCTATTCCTTGGTCCTCCCACTGCCAACTTCATGACACTCCCACAGCAGCAGCTATTCCTTGATCCTCCCACTGCCAACTTCATGACACTCCCACTGTAGCAGCTATTCCTTGATCCTCCCACTGCCAACTTCATGACACTCCCACTGCAGCAGCAGCTATTCCTTGATCCTCCCACTGCCAACTTTATGACACTCCCACTGCAGCAGCAGCTATTCCTTGATCCTCCCACTGCCAACTTCATGACACTCCCACAGCAGCAAATATTCCTTGATCCTCCCACTGGCAACTTCATAACACTCCCACTGCAGCAGCTATTCCTTGATCCTCCCACTGTCAACTTCATGACACTCCTACGTAGCAGCTATTCCTTGATCCTCCCACTGCCAACTTCATGACACTCCCACTGCAGCAGCTATTCCTTGATCCTCCCACTGCCAACTTCATGACACTCCTACCGTAGCAGCTATTCCTTGATCCTCCCACAGCCAACTTCATGACACTCCCACTGCAGCAGCAGCTATTCCTTGATCCTCCCACTGCCAACTTCATGACATTCCCACAGCAGCAGCTATTCCTTGATCCTCCCACTGTCAACTTCATGACACTCCCACAACAGCAGCTATTCCTTGATCCTCCCACTGTCAACTTCATGACACTCCTACAGCAGCAGCTATTCCTTGATCCTCCCACTGTCAACCTAATGACACTCCCACTGTAGCAGCTATTTCTTGATCCTCCCACTGCCAACTTCATGACACTCCCACAGCAGCAGCTATTCCTTGATCCTCCCACTCTCAACTTCATGACACTACCACTGTAGCAGCTATTCCTTGATCCTCTCACTGCCAACTTCATGACACTCCCACAGCAGCTATTCCTTGATCCTCCCACTGCCAAATTCATGACACTCCCACAGCAGCAGCTATTCCTTGATCCTCCCACTGCCAACTTCATGACACTCCTACTGTAGCAGCTATTCCTTGATCCTCCCACTGCCAACTTCATGACACTCCCACTGCAGCAGCTATTCCTTGATCCTCCCACTGCCAACTTCATGACACTCCCACTGTAGCAGCTATTCCTTGATCCTCCCACTGCCAACTTCATGACACTCCCACTGCAGCAGCTATTCCTTGATCCTCCCACTGCCAACTTCATGACACTCCCACTGTAGCAGCTATTCCGTGATCCTCCCACTGCCAACTTCATGACACTCCCACAGCAGCAGCTATTCCTTGATCCTCCCACTGCCAACTTCATGACACTGCCACTGCAGCAGCTATTCCTTGATCCTCCCACTGCCAACTTCATGACACTCCCACTGCAGCAGCTATTCCTTGATCCTCCCACTGCCAACTTCATGACACTCCCACTGCAGCAGCTATTCCTTGATCCTCCCACTGCCAACTTCATGACACTCCCACTGTAGCAGCTATTCCTTGATCCTCCCACTGCCAACTTCATGACACTTCCACTGTAGCAGCTATTCCTTGATCCTCCCACTGCCAACTTCATGACACTCTCACAGCAGCAGCTATTCCTTGATCCTCCCACTGCCAACTTCATGACACTCCCACTGTAGCAGCTATTCCTTGATCCTCCCACTGCCAACTTCATGACACTCCCACTGCAGCAGCTATTCCTTGATCCTCCCACTGCCAACTTCATGACACTCCCACTGTAGCAGCTATTCCTTGATCCTCCCACTGCCAACTTCATGACACTCCCACTGTAGCAGCTATTCCTTGATCCTCCCACTGCCAACTTCATGACACTCTCACAGCAGCAGCTATTCCTTGATCCTCCCACTGCCAACTTCATGACACTCCCACTGTAGCAGCTATTCCTTGATCCTCCCACTGCCAACTTCATGACACTCCCACTGCAGCAGCAACTATTCCTTGATCCTCCCACTGCCAACTTCATGACACTCCCACAGCAGCAGCTATTCCTTGATCCTCCCACTGCCAACTTCATGACACTCCCACTGTAGCAGCTATTCCTTGATCCTCCCACTGCCAACTTCATGACACTCCCACTGTAGCAACTATTCCTTGATCCTCCCACTGTCAACTTCATAACACTCCCACTGCAGCAGCTATTCCTTGATCCTCCCACTGTCAACTTCATGACACTCCTACCGTAGCAGCTATTCCTTGATCCTCCCACAGCCAAATTCATGACACTCCCACAGCAGCAACTATTCCTTGATCCTCCCACTGTCAACTTCATAACACTCCCACTGCAGCAGCTATTCCTTGATCCTCCCACTGCCAACTTCCTGACACTCCCACTGCAGCAGCTATTCCTTGATCCTCCCACTGCCAACTTCATGACACTCCCACTGTAGCAGCTATTCCTTGATCCTCCCACTGTCAACTTCATGACACTCCCACAACAGCAGCTATTACATTTACCTCCCCATTGTCAAGCCCACAACATTTCTGCTGTTACAGGTTTTAAATTAATCTTTCATTTTTGAAGAATTCACAAATATTAGAGAATTATATAATAATTACCTTTGGAAGGTTATCACAAAGAACTCTAATGCTTTCAATGATGTTCTCTCCATCTGGATGTTGCTTGGCAGCAAATGACCACATTCTTTCCCATGTTTCTTCTTTCAGTGGCAAACCACTTCGGTTGACCCAAAAGAAACAGCCGGCATTGTGCTTCAGTTTATCGTTGTGTTTGTGTTGCCTTAAAGGTAAACTTGCCTTACGAACTGACATTCAGCCAATTGCTTGACTTATCTGTTAAATGCAGATCAAGGAATCCTTTGTTCTTTTATATGGCAGCATTAAAAACTAGCATTAGATAAAAGCAAAAACAAAAAGAAACAAAAATACACATTGATTCATAATTTGTTCACAAATTTATCACAAATGATAATCCTTTAATTGAAATTCCAAAATATGGAAAACTTCCAGAACATGAATTTCGTTAAATGAGAAAAACCTTTTCCCCACTACCACCACCACCACCACCACCACACCACCACCACCACCACCACCACCACACCACCACCACCACCACCACCACCACCGCCGCCGCCGCCATTTATTGTCCACTTTTCCATGTTTGCTTGGGTCATGCAGAATTTGTTGTGGCAGATATTCTTAGGCCTGATGTTGGCAACAGGAAGCATATCCAGCCATGGCAAATCAGCCTCAATAAACTCCTTCTAACTCATGCAAGCATGTAAAAGTGAACATCAAAATGAGGATGATGACAATGATGGTGATGATGATGTGTGAATGAGATGTATCTGGCTGCTATGTTTAGAGATGGATTTTGTCTAAAGCTGGAGTAGTTTATAGATACAAATATATAGTTATTTACGTCATTTACATTATTTACATTTGACAGATATTTGTCCTCATCTTGTTTGTTGTTAACACAATGTTTCGGCTGATATACCCTCCAGCCTTCTTCAGGTGTCTTGGAGAAATTTCGAACCTGGTTCTCATTCCTAAGATATTTTTTGATGTTACTATTATTATCATCATCATCATCATCATCATCATCATCATTATTATTATTATTATTATTCAGGTCCCTACCTGGAATCAAACTTGGAATCTTGGGGTTAGTAGCCCACACTCTTAACCACTACGCCATATGTCCCACTGGCATATGGCGTAGTGGTTAAGATTCTGAGTTTGATTCCAGGCAGTGACTTGAATAATAATAATAATAATAACATTGAAAAATGTCTTAGGAATGAGAACCCAGGTTCAAAGTTTCCCCAAGACACCTGATGAAGGCTGGAGGGTACATCAGCTGAAATGTTGTGTTAGCAACAAACAAGATGGAGACAAATATCCATGAATTGTAAATAATGTAAATAATGCACATAATTCCTCATCTCTTAAATATAGAACTGTATTAAATATATAGTTATTCTGAATCTTTACAGTATATGTGTAACAAGTGAAATGTAATAAGTAATTTCTGAATTATTGAAATAAATTAATGTAACAAAGTCTATAATTATTGCCTCTTCATAATCCTGTAATGCCTGCTTTGCATGCTGGCATCGTACAGATTGAATCAGAGAGAAGCAACAGAGAATTTGGAAGAAAGCACACACATTTGTGTTGTGAACAAGTGTTTGTTTGCATGGAATATCTCTTAGTAGTCTGCCATTAAATGTGTGAAAGGAAAAGTAAAGGGTTCCAGGCTCACAAGAAAGAAGTTTGTGTGTGTGTGTGTGTGACAATTAAGTCTCAGTGAAATTTGAAGCTGGCAGAAGGAAGCTGACAAAAGGTGATGGAAGTAAACTATCTCATAGCCACAGAGCGAAGAAGCTGCTTTCTTTTTTACAGGTGTCTTGGGGATATACCTGTGTCAAAGCCAAATTAGGTCACTGAAATTTGAATTGAATGTTTAACCTAAGATGATGTGGGAATTTTGGTGGGTTAAGCAAATACAATTTTTGAAGTGCAGAAATAGAGAAGAAAATGAAACAAAGATGGAGATTCAGTCGAGGGACAAAGCCGGGTGGGGGGTGAGGGTGTTCATGACAAAGCCGGGTGGGGAGTGAAGGTGTTCATTCCCATATTTCACTGAATCCCTCTTCAATATCGATCTAGTGGCAAAGGTGATACAAGATGAGTTAAAGCGCATTCCAGCCGCAGGGGGTTGCAGGAAATCCAGCCTCTTCAAAGTGAAGAGAAGCTGATTGACAGCCTGTTATTCTATCAGGAAGCATTCTGCTAGGTTTTGTTTTCTTGGACTTACAATGCTGTGGGAGATATCAAAGGAGCCACCTCTGTCCCTTTCCAAAACATGTCCTGACAAGAACTACAGGCCCATCACTTCCCAAAGCTGTCTTATAAAGCACTTGTTCACCATCTCAAGTATTTGTGTCACTAAGTACTAATGCTAGTCAGTTATTGACTCCATGCTGGGTTCACACACACACACACACACACGTACACACACACACAAACTCTAGTCATACACATCCATACACATAAGCACCAAATATACACATCCAAACGTCCACACATGCTTACATACCAGTATACACACACACACACACACATGAATATGTGTGCACATACAGAGCTTAACAAAGGATTTACTCTTTATAGACTGAACTATTTATTTTACACATACAAAATTATGCCAGGACACACACACACACACACACACACACACACACACACACACACATTTCCCATGCACCTGTAAAGACGTCGCACATGTTACTCTCTAAGGTGCTTTTTGCCAGCTGCTCTCCAGCAACCTGTTTAAAGCTGTGTAGGACTACGGAACGTCCACAGTTGGCATCACCAGTCTGGAACTCTTCTCTTGCTCAGCATATCAGTATTCTGGAAAATGTTCAGAAATGTGGAACCAGACATCTGCCATAATCTGAACGTCCTGCTTCTCTGGGCATGGACAGATTAAAGCCCTGGCATCTGGCAACTGACTTGGTAGACACTCTCAAGATCAACAACCATCTTCCCAACAGCAACAACAACAACAACCTTGGGCATCTTTTAGAGTTCAATCCGTCAAACACTCGTGGCTCACAAAATCAAAATACAACACAGCATCCTTGACTCTCAGAAACATTTTTTCACTCTCAGAATTGCTGAAGCATGGAACAAGTTATCCACACCAGTTGTTAGTTGTCGGAGCATTACATTCTTCCAAATTTCCGCAGCAAATGGAGTCCTTTTGTTTTAACTTGTTTAAAGATTTTTGTTTAAAATGAGTCATTCACTTCCGGTGCCTTTTGCTACTTTACTTGATGAGTTGTAGTCAGTGGTGGACTGGGTCTAAAAATATTGGTTGTCAGGAGACTAAGGGGGCCCACCTGCAACTACTAGGGGGCTCACCTGCAACTAAGAGGGCCCACCCACAACTACAAGGAGGCCCACCTGCAACTACAAGGGAGGGTGATTACCCACAACTGCAACAGGGCCCACCTGCAACTACAAGGGGGCCCACCTGCAATTACAAGGGTGCCCACCTGCAATTACTAGGGGTCTCACCCGCAACTACAAGGGGGCTCACCTGCAGCTACCAGGGTGCCCATCCACAACTACAAGGGGTCCCCTCCACGACTACAATGCTATCACTTAATTTTTTTTTGTTAAAACTATTCTTCCCAACTGTCTCCAAACAAAGCCAGGCTGAAATAAATAATGCATTCTTCCA
This sequence comes from Octopus sinensis, assembly GCF_006345805.1. NCBI lineage: Eukaryota > Metazoa > Mollusca > Cephalopoda > Octopoda > Octopodidae > Octopus > Octopus sinensis. The sequence continues at coordinate 8,263,111 of NC_043007.1, read as the reverse complement.
AGAGTGAATAAAAAATTCTCAAACTTGAGGGGATGGGCCCCTTAGATACTAACATGGGCCCCCATATATGGATTCCAATGGCATAGGGGCCCATTTGCCATCATGCAAGCTGGCAACCCGGCCAGTCGGCCACTGGTTGTAGTGCACCCGAGCACTGTATACAATTAGTTCATGATCATACTATCATATAAATTTACATACACAAATACGTTTACAATTAAAGATATATATAAAAAGATAAACAAAACAAAACAAAAAATCCAACTCCTCTCCCTTTCTTCCTTGTTAACTCACAGAATAGGTACAGAAGCAACAGATTTACAGTGAAGAGGAGAGAGAGAGAGAGAGAGAGAGAGAGAGAGAGGAGAGAGAGAGAGAGAGAGAGAGAAGGAAAGAGAGAGAGAGAGAGAGAGAGAGAGAGAGAAAGTAGGTGTAGGAAAACGTCTTATAATATTCTTTTCTACTCTAGGCACAAAGCCCGAAATTTTTGGTGAGGGGGCCAGTCGATTAGATCTACCCCAGTACGCAACTGGTACGTAATTTATCGACCCCGAAAGGATGAAATGCAAAGTCGACCTCGGTGGAATTGGAACTCAGAATGTAAAGACAGATAAAATACGGCTAAGTATTTCACCCAGCGTGCCAACGTGTCTGCCAGCTCGCCGCCTTAAACGTCTTATGATATTGAGCCCTTCATGGAATCGTCGATAGCTGAGCACATCGACTTTGTTTCCTCCTACCGATGCCCATCACATACGTATCTGCAAAATGAAACTTAAAATTTTGAAAAAATTATGTGATGTGTGTCTGTATGTATTTGTGTGTGTGCGTCTGCCACTTTTCTTTTTTCCACTTTAAAATCCGCTACAATTGAAATCTACACCGTTCAAAAGGTATATGAAAACAAAATTTCATTAACAAAAACCCATTTTCCCGAAAGATATGCCATAAAGTCAACTCATGTGAATTACCCCCAAATTCTTCTCCCTACCCACGAAAAATATTTTTTCACAACAGGTTCCAGTATAAACAGAATGTACACCCTTTGAAAGGTATTTGAAGAAAATGTCACTATAAATATTCACCGAAAGTTATGAGGAAACAAAATTGCAGGTGAGATGAGGGGGGGGGACAAACATGTATAGGTATGCCGATAACTTATCAAACTCTATCCGGTAAATTTTTAAGAGAAATTAAAATGTCATTAATAAAAAATTTCTACATTTAAAATCAATAATTCTCTGCTTCTTCTGTATTTTTAGTATATTTTAATAAGAAATATTTGAAAAAATTTATAGAAAAAACTTAACGAAATTGATACAAAACAATAAAAATTCAGTCATGTTATATCGATGTAGCTGGAATATTTAATGGGAAATATGTGTTTGGTGAGCGCTAGTTATTGCATCGGTATTTGGTTGGCAATTAGTGAGTTTTTAACCTTAATTACCGACGCTCTTCCAAATTCAATTCCTTATTAAATCACACATGCTTAATGCTCAAAATCCTTTGGATAGCTATACAGGCCCCCCCATCCACCACAGGCGTCAATACTGACCATTCTACTGACCAGTGGTTTAGGAAATAAAGATCGAACCCCTCCCTGATATGCGAAAAGTTCTTATTTAAAATTAAATTGATCAGAACATAAAATATGTTTTCTACTTGACTTCTTCCATAGCAACTAAATAAAAATAAAAACCCTTCCCGCCCCCAGGGTTTTTTGAAGGAAGTGGACAGTAAATTTATATCGACCCATAAAACCAGTATTTCGAGGGCGGTTATAATTTTATCTCAAAAAGAAAAGGAAAAAAAAATTCTTTTATAAAATACTTAATTAAAACTCGGAAAGAGGAAAGACAAAGTCGTCAACAGTGAGATTCGAAACCAGAACAAAGAATGAATCTATTATTAAAAGGATACATAGCTTCACAGGGAGAGTAGAAAGTCCAGCATTCGGAGAGGTTTTGCTCGCGTTTTGCTTCTTTCAAGTCAAATCAGAAGAAAAAAGGGAGAAAGAAAATGAAAGAATTCAGGTTAAGAAAAACACGAGACAAAATGGATCGTTTTGAGAGAAGAATGAAAACACTGGAAGAAGAGAAGAGAAAGTGAAAGGAAAGACGTGCGTGCGTACGTGTGTGTGTGTGTGTGTGTGTGTGTGTGTGTGTGTGTGCGTGCGTGCGTGTGTGTGTGTGTGTGTGTGTGCGTGCGTGCGTGTGTGTGTGTTTGTGTGCGTGCGTGTGTGTGTGTGTGTGTGTGTTTGTGTGTGTTCGTGCGTGCGTACGTGTGTGCGCGTGTGTGTGTGTGTGTGTGTGGCCGTGTTGCTATTGACAACACAACCCCTATCCTCTCTCTCTGTCGAAATTGTGTACTAGACAACACATGTATTCCATTATAACGTCATTTAATTATGTCTCTCTCTCTCTCTGTTTGTTCATTGTTAACCATTTATGCAATTTCTGATAGTTTAATGGATGCTGAAAGATTAAAAATTAAATCCTTGGAACTGTTTCTCGTGTTTTTACTTTTTATTAAACATTTCAAGATTTCTCGGTGCAGAATAACGTAACTTTCTTGAAGAGGGGTTTCAAGAGTTACTTCCCTTACATCCTAAGCATAGAATATTTGCGGTTGTTGGTTAACTTCCCTTCAGGACAGAGAGGAAGAGAAAGAAAGAAAGGGAGAAAGAAAGAAAGGGAGAAAGAAAGAGAGAGGGGAGAGAAAGAAAGAGAGAGGGGAGAGAAGAAAGAGAGAGAGAGAGAGAGAAGGAGAGAGATATCGAGAGTGAGAGAGAGAAGATACTGCAGTGAAAGTTGTAATTTCTTGATCAGTCAATTTCTTTATTAAGCATATAAGTTTGAGAATAAGGGGGACGATAGGAGGACAGACAAAACAAACGTTGGGGGTCAGGGGATCGAATGGGACGAAACGCATGAATAAACAATTAAAATATATATACAATTAGTTGAGAGTGAGTGATTTACAAAAAATGAAGCGAAGGATACGGTCGACCCCACAAACCACGACCACTGAAGACCTTGTTTTCCTTTTTTTTTGTCCTCGTTTAGACAGGTTCTGTCACTCGCAACATACTTGCTGTAGACTTCCATCTTTTACGAAACACACTTTGCGACAGGCATTTCTTCTCCAGTCTTATTTTCCGTTTCATGTGGAAAACGAAAAAGTCGATTAACCCGAGACTGGAGATGAACATGCCTGTTGCAATTCCTTTCACTCTCGTCTTCCATACTACCTTTTTCACAACAGCAACTACCGAGAGAAAACAGGCTCGCTCCTCCCTATTCAGGGAGGTCGGCGGAACTATCTTAATTACAGATTCGCTCGACAGTTGTACTCTTCCCGAATGTGACAGCAGGTGTTCGATATAAGCCCAGAGTTCACAAGTCCAGAATTCAGTCGCGTGCAGGACAGTTTCACTGTCCCGCTCGCAAATTGCATAAACCGGCGAAGGTGCATACCCGTGTCTAAAGACATAGGCTCCGTCCCGAGTGTTCTTTGGAACAGGTTGGTCAGTTGTTCTTCGCCGAAGCCTAGGGTTTCTCCCAGGACGTCGTTACACTTGAACTCTACTAACCGTCTATAGAAGAACGAGGTAGTACTGGGAGAGAAGCCCGAATGCCTGATGGCACTCTGCATGCCACGCGCCCAACCTCGGTCTACGCTTGATCCACGGCTCCAGTTCGGTAAACGATGTGAACTGTGGAAATAACAGCTTGACGAACGGAGACCATACCTGCTCACCGCCCAGGTAAAGCTAGAGTTGCCTGAGCCTCAGCGCATGTCTGCGCAATTTTAGCCACGACATCCCCAGCCCACCCTTCAGCGGCTTTTGGCAGCAGATAGAGCGCCTTACAAGAGGTCTGCTGCCCCTCCACAAAAAGCGAAAGAGCATGCCTTCCAACTTGTTCAGCTACGAATCGGGGCAAGGCACAACGGTCAGGTGGTAAGTGATTACAGAGGCGATAAACACCTCTGCAACCTCCGCCCTCTTGATCAATCATGGGCAAACTGCGGCCTGCAGGATTTTTTGAATGGTGAGCCAAATGAAAAATCTCGTTGACATTTTTTTCGTAGTGCTGTCCGCTGATGATGGCCCCTTTGTCATGCGACCCGCTTCTCGAAAAAGGTTGTCCATATCTGTTGCAGAAAGACCAAGCACACTCGCGCGATTGTATCAAGCAACCATATTAATTTTGATTGCATGATGGAAGGATACTGGTGTGTCTATTTTATTTTCGCTTCATGATTTTGCTTGATTGGGCTGGTGTCATCCCAGGTTAGTGTTCCCAGGTCTACCAGTGTTTGCCATCGTTGATGGTGTCGTGCCAGCCCCACCCCTGCATCCGCCAAAGCGACATCGAACCTCTGGAAATCTTTGTTATTCACCTCCAGCAATGACCACCACCTCTACACCGCCTCCGTTGACCTCAACGCAGCTTTCGACACAGTCGACCACACATTCCTCGGGCAAATATTCAAGCTTGTCGGTGCGCCTCTCAAGATCACCGCCTTGTTCCAACAGTTCTATAACAGTGCCGAGAGCTGCGTGCGGGTTCCCCATCAACAGCGGGATCAGTCAGGGCTGCGTGGCCGATCCTGACCACTTCAACTGTGTCATCGATTATCTGACGACCAAAGTCTGTGAGCGAGTGTTTGGCGTTACCTTCAGCAACTACCGCCTTGCTGACCTGAAGTGTGTGGACTTATCCAGCAACTCGATCGACCAGCTCGGAAGTTCAGTGAAGGATCAGCAAAGCTTGGCCTTTGGGCCAAGACCAAGCTGATGCACGTCGGAGATGGCCATTTTGTTTTGCAATTTATATTTTATTCTTCATTAAAACAATTTCTTTTTTAATTAGGTTTCTAAACCTCAAAGGAAATCTTCAAGCAATGAGACTTCGTTCCCCAGCTCATATTCCCCCCAAAGTCGTCAACCTGCGAACGTTGTTGAAAAAGATAACTTCCAGCCAGCCAGTCAGCTGTATTTTAGATCCAGTTTCGATCCAACCAGCATTCATTTCTCTGGATTTTCGTTCAATTTTGTGGAAAAACGTTCAAGTTTTTCTACGAACAAAAAAGACTTGGATGAAGTGTTTTACAATATTTAAACTAAGTAAGACGGCGAGCTGGCAGACACGTTAGCACACCGGGCGAAATGCTTAGCGGTATTTCGTCTGTCTTCATGTTCTGAGTTCAAATTCCACCGAAGTTGGCTTTGTCTTTCATCCTTTCGTGGTCGATAAATTAAGTACTAGTTGCGTACTGGGGTCGATCTAATCGACTGACCCCCTATCCCCAAAATTTCGGGCCTTGTGTCTAGCGTAGAAAAGAATATTCAAACCAAGAAATTCAAATTTCTGAGTTTGATTTTGTTCCTCGTTCTCTTCCCTCAAAGCACGATAGAAATAGCGATTGCTTGTATCACAGGTACGAGGCCAGGAACGTGTGTGTGTGTGTGTATGAACAATCGACCTCAGTACTTGTCTCGTACTTTATTTTATCGACCCTGAAAGGATAAAAGGTCAAGTTGACTTCGGCAAGATTTGAACTCTGAAAGAACAGCAACAAACACCACAAAGTATTTTGTCCGATAATCCAGCGATTCTGCTAATCCATTGCACCTTATAGCTTCTAATTTCGGCACAAGGCCAGCAATTACAGAAGAGGGAGGAGGCCATTCGATCATATCGACTACAGTGCTTGATTGGTACTTTATCGATCTTGGAAGAATATAACGGCAAAGTTAACCTCGGCGTAATTAAAATCCTGCAAATAAAGAGCCGGAGCGAATATCCTTTCTGCTATTAGCACAAAGCCTGAAATTTCGGGTGAAGGTGGGGAGGCGGGTAGCGGATTACATCGACCCCAGTGCACAAAAAGTTTGAAAGGGCGAATTTGACCTTGGCAGGATTTGAACTCAGAACATGCATGTTTTGGTGTAACTAGAGATGTTATCGCCCTTGGAGTGTAAGTAAATATATAATGGTGAACCAGCATAGCTTTGTGTGCGTGTGTGTGTGAGTGTGTGTGTGAGTGTGTGTGTGTGCGCGTGTGTGTGTGTGTGAGTGTGTGTGCATGTGTGTGTACGTCTGTATGTTTATGTGTGCATATGTCTATGCGTGTGCAGTGTGGAGTCGGATAGCAAATATTGAAGTTTCCTCGGCAAGAGTTCCGCTTATAGGAACATAAAAGTTACGGAATTGTGGAATTTTCCTTTCCACAATTTCGTAAGTTTTATACGCGGAAAATTCCACCAAGCTAGCAGAACTTCTTTTAGGCAATGAGCCAGAAGGACCGCTTGCAATTCACGGACGTTATTTACTTAACAAACGTTGGTCTTGCATTTTTATGTCCACTGAATTGGAAAAGGTGGAGGATATTTGCCAGGCGTTTTAATCTTCTTTTGTCCATCTTTAATACAGACGAGAAATCCCATGACGTTACAATTTCCTTTCAGCCAATCGTATTCATCTGTTTTGTAAAGGCGTATGCCCTAGTGGTTAGGACGTTACACTCACGATCGCAAGGTCGTGGTTTCGATTCTCAGATCGGCAGTGTGTTGTGTTTTTGAGCAAAACACTTCATTTCACGTTGCCCCAGTCAACTCGGGTTACCCTGCGATGGATTGGTGTTCCGTTCAAGGGCCCTGTTTGTTCTTTTTTTTTCAAGTATAACAGATTAACATTAATTATGTATTCTTTATTTTGCAGCTTTGATAATGAAAGGTAAAATCAAAATGCAATTAGAGTCATTTTTCGCTCTGTGGACAACGGCAAAAGAAGTGAATGATGTGGAAGGCCCAAGAACTGTCAACGATTGGACAAAAAATTGTATCAAATTAACGATGTAATACGGAACGGAGATAAGCGATTCAATTGTGTTCGACGGAGGGAGAGCATTTTCACATATTTAAAACAACGACTATAACAACTTCAAAATATTGAGGTTAATTACTCAGTGACGCCTGCCTCATAAAAATAGTCAAGTTAGTGATAACATATTTAATAGTGTAGTGACAATAATAAATCTAACTAGAAATGTTCATGTTTGCTAACTCAATGATTAATTTTCTATCAATCAATTCAACGAATAGGGGCAACAACTATGGACTGTATTGTGAAATCAATGTCTTGTTGGGGTCTAAAAAGGTTCTGAGGTTGTGTCTCTTTCTCAAATAATAATAAAATGATATTAATCATTGGCTGGCTGGCTTTCTAGACTTCATTCTCTTGCGTAGTGGGGCTGGGGTGACTCCAGGTTAGTGGTCCCAGAGGTGTCATCATGCGTAGAGCCGACCAGGTTTACCAGTGCTCTCCATTGCTGTCGGTCTCCTGTCGGTCCTTTTGTATCCTCCAAGGTGAGTTTGAGCCGCTGGTGATTCTCCCCAATCTCGTCCAGCCATCTGGTGCTGTGCCTGCCATGGGGTCTCTTCCAACCCGCAGCTGCTGCATCAAATAAGAGTAAAACCCCGGTAGGATGATCTCGCGGGAGGCGGAGGACATGTCCGTACCAGCGCTTGCGGCGGATAGCAATGAGGTGGGAGGCTACGGGCTGATGCGAGTGCCCACGAAATTCTTTGTCGGAAATGTGATGGTACCAGGGCTCTGCTATCGAAGCTGTCAATTCTCTTTGCCAGGGTCTTCGAGAGGGGCCACGTTTCTGCTCCACAGAGGAGAATGGAGAGGACATGTATTGTAGATGCGGAGCTTCCTCTTCCGGGAGAGAGAGCAGTGGCGCTAGAGGAGCTTCCATAGAGCTAATGCTATTTTTATCTCTACATCGTAAAAGTATTTCTAGTTATTTTCTTAATACTCATTGCGCTAAATATGCCAACAGAAATTTTTTTATGGAGACGACGTTTGTGAGATAAATTTTTAAAATATGAAACTGAAATTTACTTCAGCAAAAATAACACACACAAACACTCAAACACTCAAACACACACACGTGCGCGCACACGCACGCATGTATGTATGATGTGTGTATAAATGAAAGTTGATAAAAGTGTTGGTTGGGTGTTTGATTTCTCAAGCCACGTTTTACATTGAAAGGAGAAAAGGAGACGAAAAGAGAGATGCACAGATTTAACATCAAAGATAAAGTCGACAGGGAAATGTTGAAACGGACGAGCAGCGGTAAGGGGTGGGGGTGGGCGATGAAGATGACAAAATCTACTTGGTCGATAGAAGCCAGGTATATGGCATATGCTTCTACACACGTACACACAGGCATGCAAACATACGCACAAACAAGCACACACACACACATACACACAAATACTAACACATACTCACTCACACAACACACAAACATAATTACAGTTCAAGTGGAAGGATAAACTTGACAAACGGTTGGTCGAAGGAGATAAAGAAGAAGCTGTCGGTTTACTTAGCCTCATATATATATAATATATATATATATATATATATATATATATATATATATGGTCTTTATATATATGAGATTACTCTGGTATATATATATATAAGTTCATATATATATATATATATATATATATATATATATATAAATAAGAATAAGATCGTTATTTAAAATACCGATCATATCAAGTGGCTGGCATGGGAATAAAAACCTCATAGGTAATAATTATTATTAAAATTATAATTAAGGGTATCTAAGAGATACCAGCATGCTAGATATAGCAGTCGAAACTTGACTGTAAAACAACGCGGGTTAGTGGTACATGGAAGGTATTAATAAGACGCTGAGGGAAAGAAAAGTTATTTTACGTTTCGAGCAAAGCTCCTCTTCAGAAACAGGAGATAGAGGAAAGTCCAAAAGTCCAAAATATATTCATATAAATACATACATATATGTATGTAAGTGTGTGTGTGTGTGTGTGTGTGTGTGTGTGGTGTGTGTGTGTGTAAAACTAACAATGAAAAACAACGAGTGAATATGTTATTTGGTCCTCCCTACCACCAAATATGAAACTGTTTATGGAAGGGCAATGGAGGTGCTAAACCGGATGGGTCGTTCATGCATCATTTTAAATAAAATATTCCGCTAATTTGTTACGGCCTTTTACACTGTAAGTTCAAACCCCACTTAGGTCAACTTTTGTTTTTTATCCTCCCGGGATCAATAAATAAAGTTCCAGAATTTGGAATGTATTTGGAATTGTTAACGAGATGACTTGTGGTTTCTGTTCCAGCCCTGAGTTCAAAATCCCTCCTAAGCTACAATTACTGTGAAGTGACCTCTACTAAATGGAATGGTAATAGTAATTATTTCAAATTTTTGCCACAAAGGCAGCTTGAGGGAGGTGGGGATGGGTTGATTACATCGACCCCAGTATGCAACTGGTACTTAATTTATCGATCCCAAATAGATGAAAGGCAAAGTCGACCTCAGAACGTAGCGGTGGGCGAATTATCGCTAAGCATTTTGTCCAGCGTGCTAACGATTCGGCCAGCTCGCCGCCCTCGAATGGTAATAATAATAATAATTGTTTAGAATTTTGAGGGGAGGGGGAAAATCGATTATATTGGTCTCCATGCTTCGCTGATATCTTATTTTATCGACCCCGAAAGGAAGATAGGTAAAGTTAACCTCGGCAAGATTGTAGCCAGAAGAAATGCCGCTCAACATTTTGTCCGGCGTGCTAACGATTCTGCTGGCTCAATGCCTTCAATAATAGTTTCTGATTTAGGCACAAGGCCAGCAATTTTTTGAGGGAGCAAGAGCTTAGTCAATATTATCGACCTTTAGCGATGACAGAAACTTTATTTTATTCACCCCGGAGGAATGAAAAGTAAAGCCGATCAAAGTACTCAACTCCAAAAACGTTTAACATCCTCATTTGAGTAGAGATAATCTAAAGGAAGAAGATGCTCAACAGAGATTTATGCTGATGATGATGGTGATGAAGACGACAACGACGATAATGAAATGAGACAAAACTATTGGACGAAGGCATTTTCTAAGCTCTTTCACTTTGTGGAATCTCCGATAGTCAAGTAAGATATGCACCACCAGGTGGCGGTTACCTCAGTGTGGCAAATGAACTGTCCAATACATAAGATGAATAAAGATTGTTTGCCACCATAACATGGCAGTCCTGGTTTAGGACGAATGTTGCTGTAATTTAGCCCCAGGAGACATCGTCTCCAGCTGGCTATACGACACGATATGTGTCCTTATATTTTCGAACAGATCGTGTCGTATAACCAGCTGGAGACGATGTCTCCTGGGGCTAAATTACAGCAACATTCGTCCTAAACCAGGACTGCCATATTATGTTGGCAAACAATCTTTACAACAAAGTACTATTGCTGAATATCTCACGTTATGAGGTTTAAAAATAGTAATTTTCTAATAAGATGAATAGTTAAATATTAGTAATTTCTCTCCCTCTCCCCACCCAGCATACACTCAAATCGCTGCTCACTGCAATGAATTGCATGCATAAATTTACACGTGGTCGCTCAGCCTGTAAGAAATATCAGTTACCTTTCCTTAAATCGCACCTTATTCGACTGGGTGCGTAGCTCAGTGATGGGCGGGGTGGGAGCGTCTCTAGGTCGAGACATTACACTGCAGTGTCTATTATGAAATGTGACAGTCACTGCAAGCACTTTAAGTTTAAATCTTAATTGATCACTGGTACATAACATCATGGTTTCTGGAGATAGTTTAAAATTTAAAGCTTCTTTTCTAATTTCATGTAAAAGGTTTTTCTTGAGTTGTTTCAATGAAGAATTTAGATATTGTACTTTATTTTACTCTAGGTATTGAATAACATCCTCTCTTACTACTTCAGTGTGCAACATTCCAGTCTTAGATGAATCTCATTTCAGCTGGCTTCAGTTGATATTATCTGATATGGCACCATGTCTAGTGATACAGATTCGGAACTAAAGGTAAAAATCTCACAATCTAGTGTGGTAAACGTAGGGAGTTAACCTTATAAAAATTAGGAATAGAACACCAAAGAGAGTTTGGTGTCTGCTGGACACTCTTATGGCAAATTCTGCAGCCAAACTAGTGCCAAATATATTGTTCTACACACCTTTGGGTTACAGTAGAGAGGTTAAGAGTCTGTGACTCTGGTGTTTGGGCAGCCCTGGATCGCCATACACCCAACTCAGGCTTGTGTTCGAAAGAGGATACTCCAGTGTCATCAGTGAAAAATAGCAGCAACAACATTGACGGTGAATTGCTTTATTCTTCTTCGTAGTGCTGCAGCTCAAATCCTGACTGATCCGTGTTCCCAAACTCCAATGTCTCTCGTGACAGATAGACGGACACCAAAGAAGATTTACAGAATCAGTGAAAGTTCCTCGACCACGGACGAACACAATGTAGAATTGTAAACGATACGAACCGTCAATCTCCTTTGGTCGGTCGTCTGTTTCTGCATCGGCGGCCATTTTTGTTTCATACAACATATAGCATTCAATAATGTCCAGTCGAATGATGAAAATCTTGCATTATTGACCGATGTTCGGTTTGAATATCGGTCAGGAAGTGTGTAATAGACCATGAATACAGCTTGCTTAAAACCAGACGAAGTTTTAATCAAATAACTTCGCGAAGTAGATTAAGTAAGTGACGTCAGCTGTGTTTAAAATTTTCCTCTAATATCTGGTTAGATCTGATAAAAGAAACAAATAATGGTTTCGTTTAAATGATTAATAGACAGCAGTAGCTTAGTAATCGAACGTTCATTTAGATAGAGCTACCGATATGTGTGCGTGTGCGCGCATATGTGTATGTATGTTCGTGTTTCTATTTTCTGTTTATATTATTAAAATTTTTAGAAGAAACAAGTCTCTAGATGACAGGGAAATATGGTTTTCTTGTTTAGATTCAGGTCAGCTCCAATTGGGAAGGTTCTATGATCAAATTCAAACCACTTCTGACCATTCTATCATGTATATCTAGAAGTGTATCATCAAATGCAACCTTCCCGATTTTTTTAAAACATTAGGATTTGCTTTGGGGGAGATTTGGTTCCTATTTCTAGCAGATCAAATGACTTCGGAGAAGCTATTCTTTCTGGTTCTACAGCATATACGTCATGGAATCACATTACACTTTAAAAAAAGACACGAAAGCTACAGTTGGTTTTTTTTTTTGGCTCCTTTATCCGAATCGACTCTGTTGCTGTCTTTTGGACTCGACCTTTAATCCCCACCCCATGTCTGACCTAGGTTTGTATGGTAAAGTCTATAAGGGTTGTGGGCACTGTCCCGTCATTGACTGACCAACTCATAAACACAAAACTCCACCAAAAACATAAAAACCTGCTTGCCGTTTCTTTTGTTGTTGTTTAATCCCGGATTAGATCTGATTAAGTAAACCTATGATCAACGGTGTTCCAACCATAACCATCCCATCTTTTTCTAATCATAGTTTATTATCTTCTACCTTTTATTTTTTTTACTTGTATTAATCACTGGACTATGGCCATGCTGGAGGACGTCAACGACGGGTTTTAGTCGTACAAGTCGACCTTACTACTTAATTTAAAGTCTGATACTTATTTTATCGATCACCCTTTGTCGAATTGCTCAGTTACAGGGGTATAAACAAACCAACACAGGTTACGATCGGTGTGTAGGAACAAACACAGATTCAAAGACAGACACATACATATATATATATAGATATATAAAAAGGCTTCCGCATAGTTTCCACCAATTAAATTTACTCATAAAACATTAGTGAGCTCGGGACTATAGTAAAAGACAGTTGCCCACAGTTCTGCACAGTGGAAGTGAACCCGAAACCACATGGTTCCAAAGTGAGCTTCGTAAAAGAAATAGGTGCAGAATGACCGATTAAGAAGTTCACCTCGTAATCTCGAGGGATCGAGTTCAATGCATCTTAAAATGTCTACTTCTTCTACGTCCTGGGGCCAACTTGAGCCTAAGCCCATCGCGTGGACTGTGCCTATATTTAAAAGGTTCAATCTGGTCAAAGGTCCAGTTTGGTTATATATGTATATATATATATATATATATGAGTGTGTATGTGTGTGTGTGTGTATATATGTTTGTGTGTCTGTGTTTGTCCCTCCAACATCGCTTGACAACCGATGCTGGTATGTTTACGTCCCCGTAACTTAACTGTTCGGCAAAAGAAACCGATAGAATAAGTACTAGGCTTACAAAGAATAAGTTCTGGGGTCGGTTTGCTCGACAAAAGGCGGTGCTCCAGCACGGCCGCAGTCAAATGATTGAAACAAGTAAAAGAGTAAAACGAGTAAGAGAGTAGGATAAACAAACGGATAAGCGAATGAAAGTTGGCGGTGTTGATAGGTAAAGCTAATCTAAGGAATCAGAACAAGAGATAATATAAATAGGGAGAGTTAACAAAAGGTGGGGTGCTTAAAGTTTGATCCGGTGGTGTTGTAAATTTCGGGAGTTTAAGAGTGGAACTATGTTCAGGCAACAAGGTTTAGAAGTAAAGGGAGTGCAGCTGTATGCTTAATGTATGAATTTTAGACCCAGCAGCGGTGTGAATTTCCAGAATTGAATTACGAATTTGGCGAAGTGAATTTTCGTGAAAAATTCAAATCTTGTGTTTAAGTAATTTGCGAATTTTCTTGTTTTCCAGTATGTAGTTGCTTCCCTCTCTGCTGTATAATTTGCAGTTGTTTGTATCAGTCGTATAACGTGTGTATTGCTCTAGTATTATTATCAAAATCGTTGATGTGTCCTTTTAAGTTCCAAATGTTGTTAGACAAAGTCGTTGCGTTCTTCTTTTTAACAAGGCTGAAAGATGAAGAAAGATGAAGGCAACGTTGTTTGAATTTATCCCTGTTATATTTTATGTAGTTTGAACATGCCCCTCCTGATATTTTTTACGCTCTGTTGTTCTATTAGATTTGGCAGAGGTGACGTTTGCTTCCTATACTTCGCTTCAGCATTACGCAGTTGAATGAGTAGGTGTGCATCGGTGTTTCTGCACGTGAACATTACCTAATATGGCATTGTGCTCTTGTGTTGTGATGCATTTCATGTTGGACATATTACTGTAACTAAGTTTTAAGTGGTATCCGATGAAGAATTTTCTGTCTTGGTGTTAAATTGAAAAATATTTATCTTTTAAGTCTAGAAATGTTTTTGCAACAACATGTTTACAGCAAGGAGTAGAACCTATAAAATGTTGCAGGGTCAATTCTCATGTAGCATAGACGAATGTAAGTAATTTTATCTTTGACTCTTGTTTGCTAAATCAATTCTGTAACAGGAAACTGGCTTATCGAAGATTTTTGTTTGAAGAAAATTTGGAGATTCTTCAACTAATGTTACTAATTAAATTTCTAAAGACTGAAGATAGAAAACAGGAACCAATGTTAATAAGTATGTCTTTGAGTTTAGTGTGCACTTTGTAAGTGTGTAAGTCGAGGGTGACACTTAAGATGTTTACAAAACTACGATGATGGTCATTTTTGGATCGAAATTCTTGAATGTGTTCACGAATTTTCCTAACGTTTTCTAATGTAGGCCAACTGGCGTGAGAAGAAGCGGTAAGTCTGTCGACTCTAAAGATTCCTGTGGTAGATGGAGCGAATTTCGCGGTTAGTACGCCTTGGGTACGTAGACCAACGACATTCCGACTATTTGTTCTCTCAAACCATTACATGCAAACATCAATTGGACCGGTTGGATCTGATTTTTTGTCTCAAGCAGAATTTCATTGAAAAGTAGTCTTTCTTGAATGCATACCATTTGCTATGTCTCTGTTATCTAGGCTGTTGTATCTTCTGTCGAAATGTAGGGTGCTAACGCGAACATTAAAAAACAGCAATGTCAAACGTCGAGTCATGCTTTAAATTAATAGGAAAACCAATCCTTGCTTTCCATTGTTGGTACCGGGTTGTCTTTCTAATGCTATTTGTTATTTTTACTTAATATTTTCTAACTAATTTGCTCAATCTCTGATTTAGCTGAATTAATTAACCTACATTTTGAGTTGTTCGTCTCGCACAAAGCTATTTTCTAATATCACTTCCTGATCTCTATTTTTTGGCTCATTATTTACGTTGTTTGTTTGTTGTTGTTATTGTTGTTATTGTTGTTGTTGTTGTTGTTGTTGTTGTTGTTGTTGTTGTTGTTGTTGTTGTTGTTGTTGTTGTTGTTGTTGTTATTATATCTGTGCACTAATTTTTCATTAATTGGTAGCGATAGTTTTTATAAGTAATTGTGTATATATTGTTATTGTTTATTTCGTATAGTTTATTGGTTTTATCGAAGAAAATAAAAATATATTTAGATTTCGTGAAATTTCAATATCAGAGTCAAGCTTATTTTGTATGTTAACAGCCGGAGCCATTACTGTGTGTGAGACAAAGAGTGTTCTTCAATAAAGTTTCTGCCTGTCATTCGACGAATTTAAGGGGAGCTTAAAAGCGAACAAAAATATAGGGCACTGAAAAGGAAGTATAATATTGAAAGAAAGGGCCTGAAAGTAGAAGTGGAGGAACTGAAACAGCGCCTCGTAGCAAAGAAAGCAAAGATGGTAAGATACGACCAAAGAATGAAGGGTTACCACCAGAATAGGCTATTCAGAGTAGATCAGAAGAGATTCTATAAAGATATAAATGGTGAGTGTACAGATGAAAAGTTGATACCAGATAACATTGAAAGTCAAAGGTTTCGGAGTGACATCTGGAGCAAAGACAAGGAGCACAAGAAGGATTCTGAATGGTTGCAAGAACTGAAACAAACAGTAGTCTGTCTAAAACAGGCAGAACTAGTCATTTCAGTTAAGGAAGTGAAGGAAATCAGCCCCCCCCCACCAAAAAAGAGCAACCGGAAGGCCCCGGGACCAGATGGAGTTCAAGGCTACTGGATCAAAAGAATTTAGGGACGGTAGAAATTAAGAGGGACATCCTCCAAGGGGACTGCCTGTTCCCACTGATCGTTGTACTGTGCTTGATACCACTAACAGTGATTCTGAGGAAAGCAAAAGCTGGGTATGTATTCAAAAGTCGCCAACAAAAAGTCAACCACTTGTTATTCATGGACCACCTCAAACTTTATGGTAAAGATGAAGCCCTTGTCAGTTCCTTCGTTGATACAGTGTATACCTTCAGTGCTGATATCAGAATGGAGTTCGGACTGAGAAAGTGTGGTGTGTTAATCTTGAAGAGAGGCAAAATCAAATGTATGGAGGGGCTAGCGATACCGTCGGGGGAGGTTATGAAGCAGATAGAAGAGACGGGCTATAAGTACTTGGGGATACTGGAAATGAATAAATTGACGGAGAAAGACATGACAGAAAAATTTAAGGAGGAGTACTTGCGCAGACTGAGACTGATCCTTAAGTCGAAATTAAATGGACGGAATAAGATCGAAGCTATCAACACCTGGGCGGTTTCACTCCTCAGATATGGAGCAGGGGTAATCGCACGGACAGTAGACGAATTAAACAGCTTAGACAGAAAGACAAGGAAGTTGCTAATTAGATATGGGTCACTCCACCCAAAATGTGACACAGACAGACTGTATGTACCAAGGAAAAGAGGGGGAAGAGGACTGATTGGATGCGAACACAGCATTAGAACAGAAAAAACAACATAGCATGGTGTGTAAAAAATGCCACAGAACCGCTGTAATTAGAAGTAGGAAGGTCGCGCTTGTGTAGGATGAAAGATTGCAAAGATAAAGCACTGTACAAGAAATTGAAAACGAATGAAACTGAAAATAGGTGGGTAAAGAAAAGGATGCATGGTCAATTTCATAAGGATGTTGAAGATAAGACAAAAAAAGAGAAAAGATGGCTGTGGATGACTAAAAGTGATTTAAAACCGGAAATGGAGGCTCTAAATCTGTGCTGCCCAAGAGCAAGCACTAAGAACAAACTACATAAAATACACAATAGACCACAAACATGAAGGCATCGTAGAAAATAGAAATGCAAAGATTCTGTGGGATTTTATGATTTTATGAATAGGAAGCCAGACATAGTCTTAATTGAGAAAGAAAACAAACTATGCTGGATCATAGATATAGCATTCCCAGCTGACAACAAGGTATGCGACAAGGAAGAAAGAAAAGTCGAGAGATATGACAGGTTAGCTTGGGAGGTAAAGCAGTTGTGGTCGATGTAAAAGGTGGTAGTAATACGAATAATTGTCAGAGACCTGGGAACAGTGAGTAAAAATCTCGAGAAGTACATAGAACAAATAGGGGCTGCAATAAGGGTGGAGCACTTACAGAAAACAGCACTGCTTGGAACCACTCGAAAACTCCGGAAGGTGCTGGTAGTGAACAGTTGACACCGTAGTGCATCTCCAGCGTTAGAAGCTGTTCAAAGGCAATAATAATAATAATAATAATAATAATAATAATAATAATAATAATAATAATAATAATGGTTTCAAATTTTGCCACAAGGACAGTGTTCTTGGAGGAGGGGATGAGTCGATTACATAATAATATTAATGGGTTTTGTAATGAAGAAATAAAGTCTCTGATTTTTGTGGTCGGATTCGATGGAATCGATGCCACGATTCAACTGAACGACTCCAGACGGATGAAGAGGAGCAAAAGTGAGCTCGGTTGGGGATACACAGGACTGAGATCAGAAAGAAACGCAACTGAATAATACAGTAAGCCATTGGGTTCAGCGGCAGCAGCAGCAGCAGCAGTAGTAGTAGTAGTAGCAACAGCAGCAGCAGCACCACCACCACCTCTGCTGCTACTACTACTACTACTACTACTACTACTACTACTACTACTACTACTACTACTAAAACTACTACTAAAACTACTACTACTAGTTATAATAGTAGCTCTATTTTTAGTTCCAGTTGCCCCCCATGTGGATGGAAAGAACTGTAATGACAGATTGTAGAGAAGGGTTTAGATATACCAAAGCAAGATTCGATTACAATCGATCGGAAGAGATTTTCGCAAATGCAGCCACTTTGAACGATTTCTGCATTTGTATGCAATAACTACAACAATGAGATTCTTCACTTTATTTATTTATATTTTTAATTTCGTAATAGGTTCCTGGACATTCGCTTCGGAATCAATATTGTCTTGAGAACGGTGCTGTGGTAATTCGGTTAAATAGCTGCTGGAATTTTGCTGGTAGAAGAGTATTTAAGACAAGCGAAATATTCTAGAGTGGAATGGTCCAGGCGGAATGAATGGACGTGTCTGTTGGTGTGTGTATGCGTAAGCGTTTATTTGCCCCTCCTCGATTAGCCTCGCTCGTATAGTCTTGTTCCCGAGACTGTGTTTCGAAATCCCGAGCAGCCTGTCAGTTCGCCCCTTCATGATTCTACGGAAGCGTGAGGATCGTAGATGGAGACTGACGCCCTCATCAGGACATCAGGTTCGGACCATTCTTAGCGCTTCTTTTTACGAATCAAGGCTGTCTCCATTTTTGACTGAATCTTCTTTGACTGAATCAAGGCTGTCTCCATTTTTAGAGTGAGTGGATGTTTATTTACTGATTTTCTATATATCGGTGGCGACGAATCTCGTCGAAATATGTGGTTGACTGTAAGTACACGTCATTGATAAGCCGCAATGAGGCCGAAATGCATCTAGGGTTCTTGCTAGTTGATGCTGGGACGATTTTCGTCTCCATCTGATATGTATTGTGTCTTTAAACACAGCACGTCCATAAGAGATATCATCTCCGGATGAATATCACAGTGAATTTGCCTTTCAACGATGTATTTACATTAAGTATGATAGAAAGATAGCTGTATGTCTTTTATTTGTTTTAGTCATTGGATTGTGGCCTTGCTGGGGCATTACCTACAAGAATTTTAGTCGAACGAATCCCCCCCGCCCAGTTTTTATTTTTTGTCAAATCCAGGAACTTATTCTCTCGGGTTCTTTTGCCAAACCGCTAAGTCGCGTGGACATAAACACACCGACACTGGTTGTCAAGCGATTGGGGACAAACACAGGCATAAAGACTGTCTCTCACACACACACTCTCACACGCAAATATATATATATATATATGAAAAAAATGAATAGAAATGTATTTTCTGATAATTTTTCCGCATTAGTGGAAAAATTATCAGAAAAGACATTTCTTATTCTACTATATATATATATATATATATATATATATATATATATATATATCTATATATATATATATTATATATATATATATGTATGTAGTATGTATGTATGTATGTATGTATGTATGTATGTGTGTGTATGTATGTGTGTATGTATGTAATGGAACAAGGTTAGAAGTCGTTGACACCTTTGTTTCTCTTGGAAGCACACTGTCAAGAGATGGCGGTCTTGATGCAGAGACATACTATCGAATAAGGAAGGGAAGAGTTACATTTGGAAAGCTTGAAAAGCGAGTGTGGGCAGATAGAGGTATTTCCCTGCAGGCAAGAATCAGTGTCTATTAAGCGTGTGTATTGTCTGCTCTTCTTTAGTCACGTGAGACATGGACCACTTACAAGCGTCACATAAAAATGCTGGGGAGATTTCATCAAAAGTGCCCCAGGCATATCTTAGGAGTGAAGTGGGAATGTTTCATGCCAGATACAGGGGTTTAGCGCATGGTACGTTGTAGCAGAATTGAACACCATGTTGTCTTGGCTCAAATGAGATGGATTGGACATGTTATTAGAATGAAAGACAGTCGTTTGCCAAAGCGTATATTTTGTTTGGTGAGCTCAACTCTGGTAAGCGACCACAACATAAGCTGAGGAAAAGGTATAAAGACTGTGTGAAGGAAAACCTGAAGAAACTCGATATGAACAAAAGTGATTGGGAAATTGATGTTCTGGATCGGAACAAGTGAAGAGGTGCTGTTAGGACTGGTTGAAAAACATGGGAGGAAAAGAGGATTCAGCAGTCTGAACTTAAAAGAGTCTGTTGCAAAGGAACAATTGGGACTGGAATCAACAGTGAACGTTGGGTATGTATTATATGTGACCGTGTTCTGTTGTCAAAAGCAGGATACGTGAATCATGTGAAGTCACAGGAAAAATGTAATGGCCAGACAGGTAATGATCTTGGACACCAACCGCCTCTTACGACTTGTGTCATATGTCAAAACATTTGTAAGACAATATCTGGGCTTAAAAGACATATGCTGGTTCACGAAAACA
This sequence comes from Octopus sinensis, assembly GCF_006345805.1. NCBI lineage: Eukaryota > Metazoa > Mollusca > Cephalopoda > Octopoda > Octopodidae > Octopus > Octopus sinensis. The sequence goes on along the minus strand of NC_043007.1, from coordinate 8,243,007 downwards.
CTCCTTCAGAATCAGATTCCAAAGGGCAAAGATATAGAAGAAACTTGAATAATATCTGTCACTTAAGCAGCTGGTCTTAAAAGTTATTTAAGGGCTCATCAACGGAGTGATTGCACTGTGTGATAGGGTGTGGTGTATGTGTTGATGGGACGGCTATCATCTGTCAAGATGAGCAATCATCGTCATGTATATATATATATATATATATGCATGGATATGTACGACGGGCTTCTTTCAATTTTAGTCTCCCACATCCACTTTCAAGGCTTTATTCGGTCCGAAGCTAAAGTAGAAGTCACTTGCAACGCAATGGAATTGAACCCGAAACCATCTGGTTGGGAAGCAAATTTCTTACCACGCAGCCACGCCTTTACAGTTCAACGTGCATTACGGATGGAATATTTGGACCCATCGTCATTGTTGTACCCGAGAATCACTGGTTGCTTTGGGTCTTATAGCGTCCTCCTTGATCCAGGCGACCCAACTGTGGTCAAACCTATGACTGCGTCCAAACGGCATTCTGCCGACCTTACCAATCATCTCTTCTCAGCCAGACTCATAAAGATGCTTTCTCCACAGCCTCTACGTTGTCCCCGGCTGCTCTTCTGTGGCCCACTC
>NC_043007.1:8224889-8237389 GCF_006345805.1 Octopus sinensis | reverse complement strand
TTTGTATGTATGTATGTATGCATATGTACGTGTATATATATAAAGACCAAAGTGTACCAACGCCGCTATATATATATATGTATATAATATATAATATATATATATATATCTATATATAATATATATATATATATATATATATATATATATATATATATATATATATCTATATATATATATATAATATATATAATAAATATTAGGGAAAATATATTTTCAAAATAGTGGTTTTGTCTCGAATTAATATTATATATATATATATATATATATATATATATATAATGCACACAAATATACATATACATATCAATGATAATGACAAGAAAGCAGGTACCTCGAAATAATTTCTAATCTTTTCCTTGTAAAAATTCATATGTATTCTATTAAAAGTTATTGGGAACCTTTGCGTTTAATGTTAAATTAAATTGCTTTTATAAATAACTTGACATAAAACAAACATTAACGAACAGGTGAGACCATATCTGAATTGAATTAGACGTCGTAGGTTTTGTTTAACGGAGAGAAGAAGCAATCTCATAAACTGAAGTGCTTTTCTAAATTGTAAAAGCGAAATGTTTTCTTCTTGCCCTCATAGAAGGAAATTCCTTTGGACAACATGGTTTCTTTTGTCGAATTAGAGAACGACAAACATGCAAACACTCATGGCTAGCACCGCTCGGCCCCACATGACTTCGTTCCATGGGAGGCAACTCTTCATTCCCTCTTGAACAATGCTATAACTTTCTACCACTATTTCGTTCTGGTTCTTTTCACCACCGAAGAAACCAGGACCATACATACATACATACATACATACATACATACATACATACATACATACATACATACATACATACATACATGCATGCATGCATGCATGCATGCATACATACATACATACATACATACATACATACATACATACATACATACATGCATGCATGATGCATACATGCATGCATGCATGCATACATACATACATACATATACATACATACATACATACATACATACATACATACATTTGGGATTTTTGACTGAGCACTTGAGATCTGCAGCCTGGACATCAAACCCAGAAAGATAGTGACCACCACTGGAAACCTCTACAACAATAGCAATACTAATAGGTTTATGTGAGACGAAGTGATGGCGGTGGAGAGATAAGGTCAGTCCAAACAGCCTTTGAATGCCACATTGTATCACTCGGACAACACCTGCTGAACAGTAAAAAAAGAAAAGAGAATATTCCGTTCACACTCAAAAAGTGAGAGCAACAACATCTTCAGAATTGGCGAAGAACTCCTGAGCCGTTACTCTGAGGACACAACTGTCTCATCCGATCCAAAGGAGGCTGGGCTGACCTATCTAAACAGAAGCGTGGAGGAGAAGCATGCATCTTACCAACAAAAAGCAATGCATGTGTACATCTCCCGTTAGCTAGAAGGTAACAACAACCTCTCCTGGACCTACAATATTTTCTGTCCGGTGATAGCCACTAAATTCCTGATAAACAAGTGAGACGAACATACCACCAAACCTCCACGCTGTGATGAAAAATGTCGGCCCTGCTATACCAGTGTGGAAGATATCACCCACATCATCATCAGCTGTCCAAAAATGTCTACGAGATGCTACTTTCCCTTGAGGTATGATATAGTTGCGAAGTCCAGGTAAAAGAGAATCTTTATCGTGAATTAATGCGTAACATAAAGTTCTTGTACTTATCATCATTGGGGTATTAGGCTATGAACTTATACACAAAAAAACGAGAAAAAATAGGTTTTTCAAAGGAAGGGCAAAAGAAACTTATGTGCATTCTCTAAATCTAATCTATTAGCGGCACAGGAAAGATTTGTATGACATTCGAAAGATCCTCTATCTGAGATCTTTATGTGAATAGATACACACACTTGGGTGCGTGCATCGAAGCTCAACCAATACATCAACTCAACCACATATTTACAAACACCAGGAGGTTTCTTAACCCAAGAAGTCTTGTCGCTTTGTTAGCGATCGGTTTGAAAACTCCCAAGAAGAACTTAAATAAACTCAAAGAAACAGCAACCATACTGTAGTGTGATGGAAGAAAAGGACAACGGAAAAAGAAGCAAACGAGAGAAAGGAATACAAAAGGCCCTACCTGTTGACCTCGGCTGAATCAGCGGTCACTCTCACGAATTAAACACGTCTTGCCTCTCTGCCGTCTCAGCTCGAACTCCCCACACGTGGTTCCTGCCCACGCATGCCCCTTTCACACTTCCGCCGGCCCCTGCAGTCTTCACTTCCCTTTTGCCTCATCTACCATCCTCTCCACCAACACCACACAGCTCATCACAGCCCATAACACCGCTAACACCACACACACACATGCATACATACAGACATCCATACATACACACACATATACATACATACACGCACATACATACATACATACATACATACGCACACACATACATACATACATACATACATACATGTGTGTGTGTGTGTGTGTGTGTGTGTGTGTATATGTGTGTGTGTGTGTGTGTGTGGTGTGTGTGTGTGTATTTACTTTTAGCATGAAAGGGTCTTTGCAATTCCATCACAATACCTGAAGTGTTATCAATATTGCCAAGTGCGATAGTCTGCGTGAAACTGCCGGCAACATTCTGACCAGTTGTATGCCACAACCAGTAATATACTGCTCAACAATGTACACGCACGCGCGCACATATTGCAGGAACTGGAATGTTCAGTGCATGGCAGTAACTGGAACGAGTTTGTTAATATATATTCATTGATTCTTTTACCTTGTTTGTCTATTTTAAACATGCAACGTTCAATATATTTCTAATATATTTAGTAAAATACCAGCAATAATAAATCCCACATTGACACCGGTATATTTAATCCATTTAAATCAATACCTGAAGGTTTTGAACCCTTGCTCGATCTTTCAACTCTCCATACTTAACGTTGGAACTTCCTCGTTTGATCTCTTTAAAATCTGAAATTCCATTAACAACACACCATACATATTCATATCAAAACAATGTCTCTTGGTTTTAAACTTGTTAAACAGAAGCGAAGAATACTAAGTATATGATTAACGAACAAAACATCCCTTCACTAACTGCACTTGACGCTTCGTACTAAATAATTTACGGCTCAAATATTGATCACAGCATAAAGTTTAAACAACTGACATCACTGCGAACGTTTTCACAGAAACTTAGAAATGTATGCATATCCGTATTTCTACAATTTATCGTTTTGTATATTTTATGATTTCCGTACCTACATGTGTATGGCTTTATTCATAGACATGTCTTAGAATTCCATTTCGTTTTTATTTGATTTTACTTTATGCATTTTGCCTGTGTTTTATTTTTGTTTCTATTATTAATCATATTTAATATTATGAGCAGACTTCTTTCAAGTCTCAGCGAACAATATCCTCCTCGACTTTTCATTAACTGCCTTTCTCATATATATATATACATACACACACACACACACACACACATATATATATATATATATATTCATATATATATATATATACATACATACATATATATACACACATATATATACATATATATATATACATACACATTTATACACATACACACATGTTCATTCATACATACATACATATAATAAATTCATATATTTTTACACACACGCATATATATACATATATATATACATATTTTTTCATATATCTATTTATATACACATATATATACACATATATACATATTTATACATATATATATTTATATTTATATATATATGTATATATATGCATATGTATATATGTATAAACACATACACACACATTTGAATATATATAAATATATATATGCGCACGCGCGGTCACGTGTGTGTGTGTGTGTGTGTATGTGTGTGTGTGTGTGTGTGTGTGAAGATGGTGTTCTGATTAACACAGTGAATAATCAATAAAAGAAAGAATTACTTTCAACAACGATTATCGATAAAAGTAAACATTTTTAATACACTCACAAATGTACAATTTGTTGTAAGTAAGGTGTGCGAAGTAAGAAATAATGGAGACGGCGAACATAGGAGAGCTGACAGACCTCGTCGAAATGTTAGATAAAGCCTTCGGTTTTTATAGAAAGTTGAGGGATGAAGATTATCTTACTAACATGGTTTTAAAAAACATATCACCTTTGGCTACAATAGCAAACAATCAGTATGGAGAACTGATCTATAGGGTTTTATCAACTCGCCAAAATGCTGTAGACCTTTAGGCGAACAAATTAAACCTTTCTGTTTGTCTGTCAACGCCCATCAAGAACGCCAAAGCTGATTGATTTGGAAAGAATGCCAGTAAAAGTTTAAACACATTTCAGGAATATAGCCAAAATGAACTCCAAACATTACCAAATTTGGCATTTATTATTCACCATCGGTTTTGGCTTTCAAATTGGAACCTTGTTGGTTCAAGTTCGAGTAAGGCTATTATTCTCTTGATGCTATTTTCCCTATCTAGGGTTAACCATGGAGTATTCTGACGGGGGATCCATTATGGAATTCTTTATAATTCGCGAGATGGAATTGCGATAAATGTCTTCTGTACCTAATTAAAATTATTTCTGTAGAGCCAGTCACTCAGACACACGTATACATACATATATGCATACACGATCACATATATCCACATACATATGAATATCCACACACACACACACACACACACACACACACACACACACACACACACTCACACACACACACATACGCATAAAAAAAGGATCAAAAGGCCCTTCCCTAGCCATAGGCTAATAAGACCCGTTTCCTGGATTCTCCGGCGTTTATATACCCACAGTGGACATGATACTGCTCCTGTTGTAGGATTACTCGTTTCGCCAGCTGAATAGACGGCAGCAACGTAAAAGTAAGGCTTTCACTCGAGAACCCAGCGCATCGCCCGACCCAAGGATCGGAACCACAATCTTATGATCATGAGTGCAATGCCTAAACCACTAAACCGCGCGCCTCCACACAGACATACATAATGTTATGGTCTGGTGTTTTCTATATCAATAATGCGTGGCCACTGTTGTGCATCTAGCTTTGCATCTACTCTCGTAGCCACGATATTTTCAGTGTATCTCTTCTATACCAGAATGGTAACACGCCGCTTTGCCTATCATACTAACACTGATAGCTCTGGAAGACTCCGAATTTGAACCGTCTACCTTGACTGTGACTCGATCTCGACTTTAACACCTAACTGAGACTTAACTCCAACTGAGAACTCACACAACCACTCTACAACGACTGACACATGACTCTCTGTACTGGTTGACGTCGCGTCACTTTATAGTGGCTGCCACATACTACTCGTCCCGTGGGAGGGGGTGTACCATTTCCACTATAATATACACACACATACATACATACATACATACATACATACATACATACATACATACATACATACATACATACATACATACATACGTACGTAGTACGAACATTCATACATGCATATTCATACATACATACATTACATACATACATACATACATACATACATATATGCATTCATGCATACATACATACACATAACATGTGTGAAGACACACATACACTCACATACATGAATGCAAACATATTTATTTCACTTTGCCTTGTGGCCTCGTAGAACCGACGCCACGACATGCGGCATGTCTTGGGTACGTGAATTAAACAGAACAGAAAAAAAATGGCCGTTTTCTTATACACCAGCCAACAATGAAGAAAGCAAAAATAGTAAATTTGCTGGCAATGTTGTCTGCGAAGAAGTAATTTTGTTTATGAGAGAAATATATAATGCATAAGTTGTCTAACCTGTTTCCATGTGGTACCGCATGTTTTTGTTCTTTTATTGTATGTGTACATAACCTCATGTTTGATAAGCCTTTTGTATATAATTTATAAATAATTTTCTATTGTAAGGATGGCTTTTTTTTGCGGTCAGTAAAGAATCTATTATTATTCTCAATTTAATCAATTCTTCTCGTCTCCCTCCCAAGTTTTGACCTTGTGCCTATGTTTGATACATTATTATAAAGTAACGGTCAATGGTATCGATTATTCCCTCGAAATTGCAGGCCTTGTGACTACATTAAAAACATGATAACCCTCCTCTTCTTCTTCCTCCTCCTCCTCCTCCGCCGCCGCCGCCGCCTCCTTCTCCTTCCCACCATCCTCCTCCTTTTTCTTGAGTGAGAGAGCAGTGCATGCCATCAAAGTGACACTGGGGAAAATATACAAAGCCCAGTGTACCCATCATGACTATCCGTCTGAGAAGGGTACACCAGTTACATGCATCACAACCATATATGCGTGACACGGTGATCTCGTATTAAGATAAACAGTGTATGAACTTGCAGATGGAGCTCAGTTAGAATTTTCTCCAGGTTGAGTAGCCCATCCCGCTCAAAAGGTCCCTGGATAAGGCTTGTTTAAGGATGTTGAACGAAACACCCATATTTCCAAAGGGGAATTATCCAAACCCCAAAGAATCCCTCTCAACACATGGCTATGATGTTCCCCCACTACTTCTACTTGTGATCAGAGATACAAATATCATCAGCTACTAAGGGACATGCTCAACTGGTTAAGGTCAAACAACTGACAAGCAAATCTGTGGTATTGAGCAGAATATTTGCTGTAGCCCATCTTTTATACCAAAACAAAACAATGTACATGATAACACTTCCAATCAATTAAGTTCAGAAGCCATGAGAGCCACTGTCTGGTACTGCATCAGGGCATTTATTATTATTATATTATTATTATTATTATTATTATTATTATTATTATTATTATAATTATCATTATCATTATCGTCATTATTATTGTTATTATTATTATTATTATTATTATTATTATTATTATTATTATTATTATTATTATTATTATTATTATTATTATTATTATTAAGGTAGCGAGCTGGCAGAATCCTTAGCAGGCCGTGCAAAATACTTGACGGCGTTTCGTCCGTCTTTACGTTCTGAGGTCGACTTTGCCTTTCTTCATTTCGGGGTCGATAAAATAAGTACCAATTGAGCACTGGGGTTGATGTAATCGAGTTAGCGACTCCCCTAAAATTTCAGGCCTCGTGCCTATAGTAGAAAAGATTATTAAGGCAGCGAGCCGGAAAACAGAAAAATATCATTAGCATTATTATTTCCAGCTTCTTGCTTTCTGAGTTCAAATTCTGTCGTGGTCAACATTGCATATCATCTCTTTAGGGTCGATAAAATAAAGTACTGATCACATACTGGGTTCTATGTAATCAACTAACAGTTTATTGGCCTTGTGCCGAAATCTGAAGCAATTACAGAAGCAGCGAGTTGGCAGACTCGACAAAATGTGAAGCGGTATTTCTTCCGGTTCTTTATGTTTTCGGGTGAAACTTTGCCTTTCCTCCCTCTGATATCGATAAAATTACCAGTTAAGGACTTGTCCCCAAATATTCCGCCCCCAAACCACGTGCCTTGTGCCTATATTAGTCGCATCATTCCGAGGTTTTATTTTTTTATCTTCTCAAAGGGGCAAAACGTTGCTTCTCGATTTTTCTTGTTTAGCTTCGAAAATTGTTTTGCAATTGTAAAAAGAAGGAACAATATGGCGCCTACTGCCTCAGAGTGGAAAAAGGCGGGAAGATAGTAAAAGATTGTGTGAAGCTTAATCGACAGCATGACGGCCGCCGCAACCACCAGCATCATCATCACCATTACCACCACCGGCAAAACCCATGGTGTTAAAGCTTCTGAAATTGTTTGCTTCGAAAAATGTGTTTCGATATCTTCTTAAAAAAAGAAAGCAATATGGCGCTCATCGTTGCAGTAGAGAAAGGCGAGTGGGAGGTAAGTGTGGTGGAAAGCTTGTGCAACCGCTATCATTGTCAATAGTGACACCATCACCAAGTTTCAGCACCATCGTCACAACAAACAACTGTGCAACGCAACGGCACTAGAAAACTACTAGAACAAACACGAATTGCAATAGCAGCGGTAGCAGCAGTAGCAGCGGTAGCAGCAACAGCAGCCATAACAGCAGCAGAGTAAACAATATCATTGATCGTAGTGACACTTCATATTTGTCACTGAGATATTTTGTCTCGTCTGTTTGTCTACAGTATTGTGCACCTACTTTGTGATTCTCTCGCCACTACTTCGGCAACGACAGTGAAGTCTATGCTTCGCTGAAGAGGTCTAATAAAACCGAAATATGCACAGAGTTATTCCCCATATGAACTCATTTATTATCTTTTTATATCATCCTTCATAACAGGATTCAAACTAGTCTTTCACAAGTTCATTGTTTTGTTTTTTTTGATGGCGTGAGTAATGTGGAAGTGTTTGTACTCTGCACAGAACAAATACCGCAAAGGATTTTATTCGAAAAGCACCGACTTGGCATATCTTTGAAAAAGTCACATACACACGCGCGCACGCGCATGCACCCCCCACACACATGCACGTACGCACGCACATATATGGAATTCCGTACAGTTTGAGTCTATTAAATTTCACTCGCAAGATAAGTTAATTCGTGTGTATATTATATATATTATATTGATAGGCGCAGCGCGGCTGTATAGTAAGAAGTTTGCTTACCGACCACATGGTTCCGGGTTCAGTCCCACTGCTGGGCACCTTAACTAAGTGTCTTCTTCTATAGCCTCGGGCCGACCAAAGCCTTGTGAGTAGATTTGGTAGACGGAAACTGAAAGAAGCCCGTCGTATATGTATATATGTATATATATTTATGTGTATGTCTTTGTGTCTGGTTTTGTCTCCACACCACCACTTGACAACCGATGTCGGTGTGTTTACGTCCTCGTAACATAGTGGTCGGCAAAAGAGTCCGATAGAATAAGTACTAGAATAAGTCCTGGGGTCCACTGTTAGTCTAAAACCCTATAAGGCGGTGTTCCAGCATGGCCGAAGTCAAAAGAATAAAAAAATACCTAAAGACTTTTGTATGTAATCCAATAGAATTGAATTTGAACTCCCGCGACTGCGAAACGAACTCGTTAATCAGATGATCAGAGAGGTGCGTCTGCAACAGCGTTACTTTAGATCATAGGTTCTCAAAGTGGGAGTTACCACCCCATCGGTGGGCGTTGAGACGGTCCAGGTGGGCGCTGGTGCCTTAGGGGGCGGCAGAGAAAAAGGAGACGTTGGGAGGAAGGCAGTGAAATATTATAATATTGTATACTAATTATATAATCTTCTATTAAACTAGCAGCTAAACCCGGTTTGGATGATGTGGCTGTAAAACCTGCTCTGTGTAAGCTTTCGACTTTTTTGGGCACGCTTACGCTAAAAAAAAACAATTTTAGAATGACTTTTTTCTATCAAAATGCTCAAAAATAACTGACCAACAACAACAAAAAAAAGAAAGACCAACTAAGATTCAACCAAATCAAAAAATAAACCCAATTACTTGGCGAACAAAGGTGAACCATCCTACTTCCAATGTGCGTGCTCACGCACACACACACAAACACACATTCACATACCTCCCTTTTACATACACACACATATTCACACAGAGTTGAAACGTTCACCCCTTCCTTTCTCATTCATAAACACGAGAGTATTATTATAGTAGATTATCTCGGTAACCATGGGAGCTATGAAAAAATACAAAGCCCAGCATCACCACCGGATCATTCTACGCATCTATAATTTTTCTCGCAATTCCACTCAACCGTTTGACCGTGAATCCCAAGACGAGAAAGAATCGCCCATGTCAAATTTACATGTTTAGATATCAAATGATTCATAGTATATGTAAATGAATAAAATATAAAATGTTTATTTATACATAAAAATAGGGGTGGGGGCGCTGAGGGGGGCGGTGGCCCCAAAAGTTTGGGAATCTACTTTAGATATTGGTTACAAACTTTGGCACAAGGCTAGCTGTTTCGGGGAGCTTGGTGGGTGGGAGGGCGTCACTCGATTACGTCGTCCCCCAATGCTCAACTGGTCCTTATCTTGTCGACCACGATATGATGACAGGCAAAGTCGACCCCGGCAGAATTTGAACTCAGAATGTGAAGACGGACGAAATGCCGCTAAGCATTTCGTCCGGTGCCCTAACGCTGATTCTGTCAGCTCGCCGCTTCAGCGTTAATTTAAATTCTTTTACTTGTTTCAATCATTTGACTGCGGCCATGCTGGAGCACCGCCTTTAGTCGAACAAGTCGACTCCAGGACTTATTCTTTGTAAGCCTAGTACTTATTCTATCGATATCTTTTGCCGAACCGCTAAGTTACGGGGATGTAAACACACCAGCATCGGTTGTCAAGCGATGTTGGGGACAAACACAGAGACATAAATACATCCATACATACATACATACATACATACATACATACATACATACATACATACATACATACATACATACATACATACATACATACATGATGGCTGCCCCCTCGTTATCGAGTATGGCCATTGCACGAAGCTTAACTGTTACTGGTGCTGTGATCGAATGTGACTTTTTAGCCCAGCTAAAGATCTACAATGTCTACAGAATTGGCAACTAAAACCTTTACCGGTAATAGCCGGCTGTAGTTGTAACTGGGCTTCATGTACCTTTGCATGTCGTTTAAGTCCTCCTGCCGAATTACACTCTCTTCCACATGCCCGACAAATATGATTAGTATGATGTGTAACACCACCACCATTGGCCAGGTTGTCACTCATCTGTCTCGCTTTATGACTACGAAGATGACTCTTGAGTCCAGCATACATACATACATACATACATACATACATACATTACATACATACATTACATACATACACATACACAGACATATATACATATTTATACACGATGGGCTTCTTTCAGTTTTCATCTACCAAATCTACTTACAAGGCTTTGGTCGTCCCGAAGCTATAGCAGAAGGCACTTGGCCAAGGTGCCACACAGTGGGACTGAACCCGGAACTATGTTAACATTTAGTGATTAAACTATTATTATCGTTTTCTAATCCATCAGATTTGTCCAAGTTGCATTCTTCATACTTATTACCTTATTTATCAGGCGATGGTTTAAGACAGCGAGATGGCAGAATTGTTAGTGCGTCGGACAAAATGCTTGGCGGCATTTCTTCCTGGACTTTACGTTCTCAGTTCAGATTCGGCCGAGGTCACTTTTTGCCTTTCATCTTTTCAGGGTCGATGAAATAAAGTACGAATCAATATACTTCACTTACCTCTCTCCCAGAAATTGCAGGTTTTGTACCCAAATTAGAAAGAATTATATATAAGGGGGTAGCGAGAGGACTGACAGAATCGTTAGTGCATCGGAAAAAATGCCTTGTTTTATTTTCTCGGCTTCTTTTGTTCAAATCCCGTCGAGTTAATTTTGCCTTTCATTCTTTAATGGAGGGAGGGTTTCGGTAAAACATGGTACCGTTGAAATTGTGGAGGTCGATTACATGGACCGACGCTTTCTCCTTCGAATTGGTGTCCCTGTGTCTCAAATGAATATGAAGGCACGTGGCTGGGTGGTTAGAGTATTGTACTCGTGATCGTAAGTTTGTGGTTTCGATTCCTGGCCCGGGCGACGCGTTGTGTTCTTGAGCAAAACACTTCATTTCACGTTGCTCCAGTCCACTCAGCTGGCAAAAATGAGTTATCCTTCAACAGACCGGCGTCTCGTCCTTTCGGAGTCAATAAAATAAAGTACCAGTCAGGTACTAGGGTCGCTGTAATCGACGAGCCCGTTTCTCTTCCAGGCCTTGTGCCGAGAGTAGAAAGACTTATAGCCGTTCACACAGAGGTGGTAAGCTGGCGAAATCAATAGCGCGTCGGACAAAATGTTTCGAGTCATCTCTTCCTCCTCTTACGTTCCGATTTCAAATCCTGACGATGTAAATTTTGCCTGTCATTCTAGTGGGGTCGATAAAATAAGGTAGCAGGGAAGTGCTGGGTTGATGCTATCGACTGACCTCAACATTGCTGGCCTTGTGCAAAAAACTGAAACAGGATTATATTTCCTAACACTTAACTGTGGCTTGCTATGAGTGGGATGCTCGTCATGTTTTTACTGAAACCTTAGCTAGAGTGTAAATAAGAGAAATATGATGAAGTGGAGGTAAACTGACTGGGGTACTTACACAAGTGTAGGAAGAAGTTGAAAGAGGGAGAATTGAGCTGGTTGATGCGATGGAGCATCAGGTAAAGTTATGAAGAGTGAGTGAGAGAGAGAGAGAGAGAAGAAGAAGAAGAGAGAGAAGGAGTTGAGAAATAAAGCTGTGGGGTAGATGGAAGAGGTGAAACTGTCCCTCACATGGCAAACAACGGCTTAACGTCACTAATACAACTAGCAGCAAGTTTTTTGTTATTATAAATTGATTTCCTTTGCAGTTATTTATTTTATTGTTGTGGTTGTTGTTGTTGTTGTTCTTGATGCTGTTACTGTTGTCACTGTTGCCGCTGTTGTCATTTGATTCTGATTGAGCAGG
>NC_043007.1:8208460-8224789 GCF_006345805.1 Octopus sinensis | reverse complement strand
TCAAAAATTTGTCCTACGAAGAAAGGCTGAGGACGCTCGACCTTTATTCTCTTGAAAAACGCCGCCGCCGTGGTGATCTCATTCTCGCCCACACATCATAAGCGGGTAGTGTAACCTCTCGAAAGAGCTGTTCTTCACTCCTGCTCCGGAGCGTCGGCTGCGGGGTCATTCCGAAAAGCTCTACCTGCGACGATTTCATCTCAATCGAAGGAGAGGAGCTTTCTCCGTCCGGGTTGCGGATCCATGGAACAAGCTGCCAGACGAGATGGTGAAGATGCCGACGACCGCTTTGTTCAAAGCCTCCCTGGACCTCAAGTGGCCTGAACACCACCCTGTACTTAACTCCATGTCCCCCTACATGGGCTTGCTATTTGCTTTTGAGCCAAATTAACTAACTAACATATGTATACATATGTATGCGTATGTATGTATATATATATATATATATATATACATATATATACGGAGGTACCCGAAAGTTACTGGAAGCATTCTCTGTGGGACAAGCCTGTTTCTGTGAAATTCCTTTTTTTTTTTGCTGTGGAAAACATCAGCCAAAAGAGTTGTAATGCTTTAAACAGCTGCCATGAGGGGAAACAAGTTTACGAGTGATTTTCATGCTTTAGGGATGATCACCAGTCACTTGAAGACCAACCTCATCTAGGGTGACTATTGACCTCTCAAATGAACATAAATGAACACGAAAATTCATGAACTGATCTTGGAGGACCATCACCGAATAATTGACGAGCTTGTTGATGTGACTGGTGTGTCCTGGAGCTCCTGTAAATGAGTTTTGAGTGAAGAATTGCAAATGAAGAGTTATAGCAAAATTTATGCCTTGCTTGCTCACAGAAGTTGAAAAACAGTCACGATTCCATGCGTGTTTTGAACAGGAAGAGCAGTTGGAAGTTGATCTCAACTTGTTTTCAAAGGTCATCACTGGTGACAAATGCTGGTGCTACAGCTACAACCCAGAAACGAAGCAGCAATGAAAGCATTCAACGTCACCATGACAACCAAAAAGCACACATCTAGTGAAGCCCAGTGTCAAGACAATGTTGGTTTGTTTCATCCAGCAAAAGTAATCGTCCAACACAGAATTTGTTCTTCCTGGTCAAACTGTTAGCCTGATAATAATACTTGGCAGTTTTGAAGCATTTATAAGACAAAAATGCGCCGACCAGTGGCCAAGTGGTGGTTTCATTACAACAGCGCACTCCCCCCCCTCCCTTTCAGTGTGAGACAGTTTTCAACCAAAAAGGAATGACCCCACTTACCTTCCCTATTCACTAAATCTTGCTCTCTGCAATTTTTTTTTTTTGAAACCCTGAATGAAAGAAAAAAAGTCTTTAAAGGAAAATGTTTTGCAGATGTGGAAAGACTGAAGAAAAAAACGACAGAGGCATTAAAAGGCGTCACTTGGCAAGAGTTCCAGCACTGGTTCGAATAGTGGAAAACATGCCTGGACTGATGCATTCCTTCAAATGGAGAATACTTTGAAGGCGATAAAAGTGTAAACATATAAAACTAAATGAATTAAATAATATTGCAAAGCTCCAGTTTCTTTTGGGTCCCCCCTCATATATATATGTGTGTGTATTCTTAGGTTGGATTTAGCAGCATTCCAGTCTATAAGCAGATTTGTAAAGAATCAAGAAAATTGAACTTAAAACAAAACAGTGAGACTTAAAAATTATATACATTTTTATTACATAGATGTGATTAAAGATACTTTTAACATTTTTATTGCCTTTTAAATAGAGACAACTATTTCAAGTCTTTCATGTGGGGTGGGGGACTGCCAAAGATGTTATGAAATTACCTTAAGAGTCAAGCATTTGCGAGGTATTTTCTTGTGTTTTTTTTTTTACATCTTTTTCTTCCATGCTAAACAGGAGTTAGATGAATATATTTAAACATCTTTGGTATAAATTAAAATATAAGACAGCCAACTGGTGACCTTTTAGAAAAAAAAGATGAAAAT
The DNA here is from genome assembly GCF_006345805.1 of Octopus sinensis. NCBI lineage: Eukaryota > Metazoa > Mollusca > Cephalopoda > Octopoda > Octopodidae > Octopus > Octopus sinensis. The sequence goes on along the minus strand of NC_043007.1, from coordinate 8,222,802 downwards.
GTCAACAAGATTATGTATGTATATATGTATGCAGGAGGGCACCTAAGAGTCGTGACCTAAGGTGGGCCAAGCTCCCTCAGAGAACTAATAGGCCAAAACATTTGTTTGATGAAGGTCCTTCCTCTCTAGGTTTCTCCTGTTATCCACTCACCCCGTAGCGAGTTTCCACATATGTATATATGTGTATATATATATATATATATATATGTGTGTGTGTGTGTGTGTGGAACGGAATCCAACTCAACTGTGAAGCAAAACTGTGGCTTTAAGAAATTAATAGATTTTTCTGGATTTTTTGGTTTTTTAATTTATAGAAAGCCAAAAGCAAATTTATTTTTGTTGCAAAAAGTCATTTCATATGTACAAAAAATATATATATATAAAGATATATATATATTATATAAAGGAGAAAAATTGTATTAAAATATGCAATGAATATATTTTGCAAAAATTTCAAATGACACTTCAAAAAGATTCAGAATAGATTTCTGGAAATTTCATAAAATTGTGTTTAGTTTTAGTGTTTGCAATTCAACAACTAATGCATTCATTTTACAACTCATGATAGTCTTGCAATATATTTTAAAATGATATTAATTAAAATAAACTAAACTAAAAAATTTAATGTAAATTATTGAAAATTATAAGTTGAAAAATAATTAAAAAATGAAATTTTTAAATTGCCATTTTGTTAAAAAAAAGTCAAAATCCTTAATTTCTGAAGTGTTAGAGTGAAAAAGGATAGTTTGGTAGCATTTAGTACTTATTTTGGCAAACTGGAGATTAAAATCAAATAATTTGAAAGATTAAAGAATTTCAAAAATGTCACTAGAATACAAAGATAAATGAGGGGAGGGGTGGTGGGAATATAAGCAAAATTATTTAAAAAGCTAATGTAATTAGTATTTGATAATATCCTGGGTTAAACTGGATACAAAACTTGAATCTTTTAAAAATGAAGATTTTAGAAAACACAAAATGTTTAAGAGTTGTTGTTTAACCCTTTTGACTACAATCCAACTGTAACCACCACCCCTTTCTATGATGCACACTTCCTATTCTAAAGTGAACAGAATCAAAACCACCCATCAAAACTTCATTCTAATCCATTTTCTAAGCACCAGATTAATAATGGCAAAATTTTACCAAATTCTTCATTACTATCAAAATTAATTAAAATAAAGGCAGTATATTACAATAGAAATATGGTAAGAAAAGGGTTAACTTCAATTTGGTGCTAATCAAGAAGGAAGAAAAAAAAACTGGATGAGATTAGCAAGATTAATGTTTGGATATATTATTAGGACCCAGATTATTGGATCTTAGCTATTTTATCTATGGGGCCTTTTGTTTCCTGTTTTATTGTGGTGGGCCTCCAAAGCTGTTCCATGTTTAGAAACTAGTTTTATCGATACTTCTTTCAAAATTCCTATTTTGTTTTTCACCCATTCCCTTGTGTATGTTTGCGACAAGTGAGAGAACATGTTTCAGTGACTGGAAATGTGCTGAGCCATGTAAAACCATCTGAGAAAAATCTAGATGTTTCTTGCCAGCATGGAAAACAAAAGTTAAATGAAGACGAGATATGGAAAGCAAAGGGTTTCCATGGACCCTCGAAAATCTTATTTGCAACCCCTGGGATCAAGTGAAACAACTATTCTAGATTACTCTCATGAATGGATAGCAGTCAGAATTTCCTACCACAAGTTTTTTTCAGCTGTTTAATTAAATGAATTAATTATCCAAGAGTTAAGCACGAGGTATTTTTTATGTCGTTCAGTCCTTTTTTTCCATTCTAAACACAGTGAGTGGCTGAGCATTCCATAGACTTGTATACCCTAAATATAACTTTCAGGTGAATTCAGTGCCCCTTTGAATTACAAGGGTAATCCATTCAGAAGGCTTCCACACAGTCTCTATCTACAACCAAATTTTACTTGGAAGGTATGACTTTACACAGAGGTATAGTAAGACCCCCCAAAATGCAAAATAGTGGGATTAAGTCACAGACCTTGCAAGTGAAAAGGGAACATCCTTTTAACTATCTGGCCCCACTGAAACTACAAAGGGTCACTGTGTGTGTTACCATTTTGTCTTTTTCTTAACACAGTATACCATATTACTCAAAGTGTCCTATGCTAGGTAAAATATGATTTAGCTGCTGTTTTTAACATATCAAGAAACTGCAGAGGTTCTCTTGTTGGTTTAAAATGTTTAAAGTACATACCCAAAGCCAAAACTTCCATCCTTTAGATAATAACCCATCTGGAACCCTCCCTGGTCCTAAGACACAAACTCTGTTTCAAAATGATCTAAATTACATCAAAATCTCATGTGACATTTCAAATACCAGCTTAATGGTGACAAAATTAGTTAACTAAATTTTTCTTTATTTTCAAAGGCAGTGTTTCAACAACACTCTCTAGTATGGTATTGAACATTTCTTTGTGATGGTCAACACACACACACACAATGTAAGAAAATTTCATAATTTACATCAAACTTACCCCTGTCCATTAGATTTGTTTTCTTGAATATTGATAATCTAGGCATTATATCATTAACCCTTTTGATACCAATCTAGGCTGTTCGTGGTTCTGCAACACAGACTTCCTCTCTTAAACTGATCTAAATTTAAACTTTGCATTTAAATTTCATAATAATTTATGTTCCAAAGCTTAATAATAACAAAGTTATTTTCAAAACTTTTTCAGTTTTTTCTAAATCGAATGAAACAAAATTAATGCATTTCAACAGAAATATGGTTGCAAAAGCAGTATTAAAAAGGAAAAGGAAGAAAAATATCTATCAGCAATGAAGTTTAATTCCAAGCAATCCCTAACCAGAACTTTAACTCTTAAGACTTGTATTTCAAAATTCAAGTCTAACTTGCGTATCATTTACTGAGAGGAGGTGGGCAGGGAGGGATTGAAGTTCTTTTATTATTTTAAAGTATGCTGGAGATCTCACTGAGTCAGCATTCTACTCTAGTCTCTAGTTTCAAATTATTTTGGGCTAAAACTCTTTGTTTTTGATATATATATATATATATATATATATATATATATATATATATATATGGAAGAGGCAGACCCAGGAAAACCTGGGACGAGGTGGTGAAGCACGACCTTCGAACTTTAGGTCTCACTGAGGAAATGACTAGAGACCGAGACCTCTGGAAGTGTGCTGTGCGCGAGAAGACCCGGCAGGACAAGTGAGTCCATAACCCGTGGCCTTCTACATGGGATGGAGTCAGCCTACGTATGCATACCTTCCCTTCTTGGGACACAAAACTCTACTTGTGAAGACGTGATGAGGCAAGTGAGGATCAGAATCGAAATCGATCAATGGAAATTGCGGATGTGCTACCAGTGCCGGTGCATGTCAAAACTCTGCTTGTGAAGACCCGTTGAGGCAAGTGACGATCAGAATCGAAATCGATCAATGGAAATTGCAGATGTGTTACCAGTGCCGGTGGCATGTAAGAGAACTTTCCGTTTCGCGACCGTTGCCAGCACCGCCCCGTTTCGTGTCCGTTGCCAGCCTCGCCTGGCCCTCGTGCCGGTGGCACATAAAAAGCACCATCCGTTCGTGGCCGTTTGCCAGCTCTGTCTGGCACCAGTGCGGGTGGCACGTAAAAGCAGCCACTACACTCACGGAGTGGTTGGTGTTAGGAAGGGCATCCAGCCGTAGAAACACTGCCAGATTTGACTGGGCCTGATGAAGCCTTCTGGCTTCACAGACCCCAGTAGAACCGTCCAACCCATGCTAGCATGGAAAACGGACGCTAAACGATGATGATGATGATGATGATGATGTATGTATGTGTGTGTATATATTGCCATCTCCACTTTACTAATTAATACTGCATTTTCTAATGAAGCCAACTAATTGAGAGATGATTATATTCATATTCAATGGGGAAATACTCTCTTCAATATGTTCTCCAACAAAAGAACCCCCTTGTTAATTAACTTCTTAACCCCTCCCCCACTCCCACCTTTTTTGTCTTTTCACTAAGTTTCATTAAGTATCTCTCCCAGGCACTTAATGATGGTAAATATTCTAAGAAAATACTTTGAAAGAAATGATCACATGATGTTGCACCTGATTGAGACAAAATGATCTTTAATCTGTTGTATAGATTAAAGATTATGCAAACGAGAGACAATGTGTAGACAAGTTTCTTTGCTTCAGTGACAAGAATGGAACTGTTGTGTTGATGGTTGTGGGCATTATATAAAAACATCAGGGTAGGGAACAATATTTCCCAAAGATAATGTGAGAGAGAGACAGAGATTAACAAGAAAAAAAAACAAAAACAGGCAGTCGGTGGAATAAAAAAAAAATTAAGAGCAAACTGGGCCTCACAGTGTGACAAATATTTGAAATAGAAACGGTTGAAATATCAATGAAGAAAATTTTTACTTTGGAAGACAAAATGTATTGAAAAGAAAAATGTCTGAATTTCAATTAGAAAACAGTTTCAGAACTGCAAAAATTTCAAATACATTAATTATTGTTAAAGCAATTTAATTGATAATTATATGATCATCAGATAGGGGTTGTTTTCTTTTTGTTTGATTTTTCTTTTCTTTTTTTTTCTTTACAACAATTATAATTTGACATCTTTTTTTGTTTTAAGAAACATAAATGCATGTAAAGATTATTATGGGTCACATCTAATACAAATGAAAAGGGAAAAAAAAAACGATCATTTAACACAAAAATGTAAAGGATCAAGAAAACTTTTTAGGTAACTTTTAATATAAGAATACATAATTCTATGAGTGACAATAGGACACAAGACAAAATATATACATCAATTCTTTGTTTACATATTTCCTCAAGTACTAAAACAAACCAACAAATTCAGTGCGCTTTCCAGCTCAATTAGTAAAAAGTATAGATTGAGTAAAAAAATATAATTATTGTATTTTGATATTTAAATGTTTTCTTTTCTTTCTTTCTTTTTTTTACTTTCCTCCACTGTGGTATACACAACCAACATTTTATGCAAGACTAACTTTCAAATAATTGTAGCCAACAGAAAAATCTCACTTTCTGGGGAACGATACACAAAACACACACAATTATAATGCGATAAAGATGGTTTCTCAATGTCTTGTTTAACCCCAAGTCAGCCTTGACTGAGCAGACTTATGATCAAACGTATCCAGTTCATACATATAAACACACACACACACACATATCCAGGCACACAAACATGTATGTGTGTATATACATAGATATATATATGTATGTATGCACATATCTGTGTACATATATATATGTATATATACACACACACACACACACCATGTGCATGCATATGTACATATGTGCATACACACACACACACACACACACACACACACATATATATATATAGATGTTTGCTTGAACAAACAAGAGACATAGAACTCAAAACATGAGTAATATGTTATTTTTCATTTCTAATCACCAAAAGTAATACAAACTGACTCTCAGCCTTTGACTCACTTTGCAACTTCTGATAATTAAGTGAAAATTCAGACATATACATACACACACATATATATATATATATTTTTATATATGTAGACAGATAGAAACAGTTTTGGCGCTTTGTTGGTTACGATGATGAGGGTTCCAGTTGATCCGATCAACGGAACAGCCTGCTTGTGAAATTAATATGTAAGTGGCTGAGCGCTCCACAGACATGTGTACTCTTAATGTAGTTCTTGGGGAGATTCAGCATGACAGAGTATGTCAAGGCTGGCCCTTTGAAAAACAGTTATAGTGACAACAGAAACAGGAAGAAAGAGAGAAAGTTGTGGTGAAAGAGTAGAGCAGGGTTTACCACCACTCCTTACCGGAGCCTTATGGAGCTTTAGGTGTTTTCGCTCAATAACACTCTGGGAATCGAAACTGCAATCCTATGATTGCAAATCCACTGCCTAACCACTGGATCATTGCACCTCCACTACAGACAGTAGATCAAGGGTTAAATATACTCAACTTGAAGAATTGAAGGGGGTCACCTCCTTAAGTATTAAATTTCCAAACAATTAAGATAGCATAATTATACACTAACTGTGTCAATATTCAAAATCATAAATGTGTTGTTCAATAAGTTTCTCGATTTTGTTTTTTCTCAACAAATGTAGAAGTTATCCTATAAAACAGAGATTTCAGATGAAAACTGTGAACACATTTTTCAAAAATATTCATGATTTCTAACCGATCAACTAAGGCTAGAGAAGATTCCTCCTTGCTCTGGATATCCAGTTCTAGTGATGTGAGAGTCAATGAATATGAAGATGGATTCCTAAAATAAAATTAAGCCATTTGATATCAACCTGCCTCCGACCACTTTTGTTCTATGGTACAAACTTTTTGTTATAGAAATATTTAAACTAAAACCTTCCGTAAAAATGTTATTTCCATTTATGTTCTAAATACCAAATTATTTTTAAAAATTCTTCATTATTTTCGAAGTTAATGGATTTCTGCAGAAACCTAGTAACAAAAGGCTAAACAAGTTGTATGCATTCTAAATAAAATCAGTTGAGCATTGATATGTTGTCTAGAATGTGAGAAAGGGTCCTGTAGAATTTTAGAGAAAACAAGTATTTAAAGAGAAAAATAGTAGGCTTCATTTTGATAAAAATCAACAAATGTAAAGATTTTACCAAAAGTAGTTTTTTTTAAGAAAAAAAAAATCTTTCAATAAAGAGAAACAAAAATAGTTTCCATGTTAAACCTTGAGAGTTTATCTAGACCAGCAGTTCCTGACCTTGGGTCACCATATAATTTCTGAACAGGTTATAATGACAAAATCTTTTGTTTTTGAAATAAATATTTTATTTTAAAAAAATGCAAAATGTCCTTAAATAAATCATAAGCATTAGGGCCACAACACAACATTTACTGTAAAAAACTGAAGAATGTTTCTCTTAGAAAAAGCATCAATGTTAAGTGAGCCCATTGGAATATCAAAAGAAAAAAATCCCCGAAAAAACAAAACAATAGGGCTGTGGTGGTCTAAGGATTTGCAAAAATGGGAGACAATGACACAAGGTTAGGAAATTTCTGATCTAGAGGTCACTTCCTTAAATATTACATTTTCCAAAACAATTAAGATGTATAATTATACACTAATCATGTCAATTGATATTCAAAATCAAATGTGTAGTTCATTCGGTCTCATTTTTTTTTCCTCAACAAATGTATACGTAACCCTATAAAACTGAGAGTTTTGAGATGAAAGTTGTGAACACATTTCACAAAAGAAGTCATGATGTGAATGAATGAAAAACGGTTCACTGATTAGAGTTTACTTCACAATGGTGAGTATAAGCTGTCTTTGAAAGATCTCACTAAAGACATTTCAAAAAATAGTTGTGTTGTGAGAAAAAACAGACAAATTATAACATTTTTATTGCATATACTGATCTGAATGAAATTCTTCCAGGTTTGTTGTTTTTTTTTTGTTAGCTTTTATCAAACGGACCCAGGATTTGTAGATTGTTAGTTTTTCAGATTTGTAAATTAACAAATGACACTATCTACAGGAGAAACTGATGCAAAGCTTCAAATTTAAATAAAAAAAAACTTCATGAGATGATACAATATTCATGCCTGCTCAACAGCTTTAATATGCAGAAACAAGTGAGGGTCTGCATTGGCAAATAAGAAGTATTACCAATTTACAAGGTGATGAAGGGGAGGAGGAGGGAATTAATGTCTTGTGTAGACTCCAAGACACTTTGTTACAAAACTGGGTAAAACTGAAACATTTCATGAAAACAAACTTGTGAATATCAGGAAGGGAACTGTTTTAAAAGTCTGGAGCAGAACTGGCTGACAATGCCATCAACTTGTGTAGTGGCCCAACTTGCCAAGAGCAAAGTAGATATACTAATTATGTTTGGCATCTTCCAAATACAGTCGGGAGTGGTAGGGAATGAAAATGATGAATAAAATGAAATCAAAATGTCAAAATTCTTTACATAAGGTCAAATTCATTTAAAGCCCTTTCAACACCAATCCAATGGAGACTTCCTCTGGGTTTATGGGTACAATCATTGTTTTAAAATGATCTAAATTAAAACTTGTATACGTATATTATTCAAACATTTTCCAAGAAACAATTTCCATTACTTCTACTATGTTACGACTTATTTAAACAACAAAAGTGACGGGCAATATGTACACCTTACAAAACCACATTCAATTACACATACTAATCTTTAAATTTACAATGAAGTCCACCTTACTAATAAAATATAATCTCTATTATCCAGATATATAAATAACTGAAAATTTCATGCTAATTTATGTTGCAAACATTGGCTTAATAACAAAGTTATTTTACTAAATTCTTAATTATTTTCAAAATCAATGTAACCCAACTGAAATATAGCAACAAAAGATTCAATAGATTGCACAGGGGAAAGAGGGGGTGAAATGTGTGAGAGGGAAGGTAGTGGCCCAGGAGGAGTATAAAGATAGTCACCCTATTTTTAGCAAGAATGGGTATTACTTTCTAAGCACCTTGATTCTTGTAAATGAGTTGAAAGCTTACGGTTTGGGATAGCAGCTTCAAAGGTCACAAATTAGTAGGTTTGGTTATGAGGTTGCGGAAAAGTAAGAAGCCTTATCTTCGATAGTGATTCGTGAGGTGAAAAGAATTAAACTGATAAGGTACCTACTCCCTAAGGGTCCCTTTCCGACTGGATTTTCAAGTATGACCAAATGAAACTATGGATATTTAACCAAACTGATTCTTGGTCAACTCAGGTCTCCACCAGTCAGTTGGCACAACTTGAATACATCATCACTGGTGTAAAGATAACAAGTTATGACAGCCTCACACACAAACAGGATAACTCCAACTTATTTCTACACTTGTTTCTTGTGGATGTTAAAACCATTTGATCGTCTCAATACTTGACAGAACTCACAACCAAGAGCTGCTTAGTTTCAGCAGAATAACCTACTGAAATTCATACATTTTCAGTTTTTCCTCTTTGTGAAAAATCAAGAAAATTTTATTTGTAAGGGTACCAGTGTTCAGCCTGCCTGAGGTGCCAGTAACTCTAGAGTGGATGATGGGGAAACTAGGATATTTGTTTGGTTTCTCTCTTGGGATTTTAGACAGATTTGTAAATGCATTTCTGTGACGTGGGATATGATTTTCCACAAATATTTTTAGCTTCTGATGCTTTTTATGTCATTGATCTGTGAAAGATCAAAGTTTATCATTTGAAGAATACATTTTTATGGTAGACAAGAAAATATATCTTTTAGATTATTTTCAGATATATTTAAATTGATGCACATATTACTGAAATTAATTATTAATGAAATAATATATTATTTCATTAGCATGATTTAAACAACAATCTTATAATGATGGATCCTTAAAGAGAGATAAAAAGAACACTATCAAATTAGCTGAGAGCATCTGGAAATTATTGGAAAACACTCAGACTAGAATAATAAATGGAAAAATCCTAGAAAGATCTATATCCTTCCAAAGTGGAAGTAAAAGGTGTGACCTGTGTACAGGAGGAGAATTCTAAAATGCCTTTCAAAAGAAAACCTCTAGATAAATGCCAGATCAGAGATATTCAGGAAATGGAGACATTTTGAAAAGCACTCATTACACAACTGGGAAATGCTGCCTTAGCTGACTACAATTACATATACATACAGACAACTGATATTTCACTTCAGGATTCCTGCTCTTCTCTTTTCCAGATTTCCTTCATTCATCTAATTTAATTTTACATTTGCATTTTAATCCTAAGTCTACCTTCCCTTTTGGCCATTTGTATTATCCCCACTTCCCACTGATGGAGGTTAATTCATCCCCACCACCAATTTTAACTTCTTTTGTTTTCTCTCAACTTCAAATAATTTATACTTTTTCCCAGTAACTTTAAGATCACAATTATAGTGAAATATCTCACAACTCCTGAGGATAAGTTATTCACCTTGATGGAAGTCAGAGAGAAAATAACTTTTAAAAATATTCCTCTTATTTTTGTACCATGTGAAGATATACAGATCTAGAAGACCAAAACAGCAAAACCAGGGGAAGCTGGGACAATAAGCTAACTTGCAGTGCATCTTTTAAGACGAATTTATTTCTCTAACATATTTCATATCTTTTATATCAGTTACCAAGCATGATATAATGTATGTGTGTGTGAGAGAGAGAGAGAGAGAGAGAGAGAGATTTTACACATATATATGTACATATATGTATGCATGTATATATGAGTGATACAGATAGAGAAAGAGAATAATTGTGAATGAATTTTGTTATATGAAACAAACTTACTGCATTGAGTGTATGTGTGTGTGTGTGTAAGGATCCACTTCTATTCTAGTAAACCAAATGTACACCTGACATCAAGTGCTATCACCTCTGTAACCCTAATTAATATATGATAACAAACACCCATGTCTCATAGCCTGGTGGTCAGCAACCAAACTGCTAACCTCACCCAGTTTACTGGATGTGGGGGGGGGGGGATCAGCAAGATGAGAAAAAATCTATCAAGGATGGTAGCCTCTCTTACAAAGAAGCCCACAGTCAACCACTGAGATCTGGAGAGGTGACAAATACCAGCAAGTTGTGTACCTATTGAAACACAGGAAACCTAGGCAGCCTCATCATACTATGGATTTTCATTGACAACAACCCCAGCAGTTTTCAGCTTCAATTTAACCCATAGAAATAACCTTCTCTAAGGGGCCCTTCTACCACCCAAAAACTAGCCTGGTGAGTATTTTTTCAATGTCAGTAATTGGTCCGTTACTCAATAAAGAAGTGATATCTAACCTCTTATTACTTTACCTGAATACCATCTCCCTCTCAATTAATAATGGAATTATACATCTTAACCCCTTAATCATAAAATCTTCTCTGCCCCCCAATAAGGCTGCATTATCCCCCAATACATTAAGAACAGGTTGATACTTCATCCATAAGGAAACATTCTCAACAATTCAAAATACAAAATACCTGGAGTCAAACCATTTCAGTGAAAGAAAACATCTTTCTTGGCTTTTGACCCAAGTTTCTAGATTTGGTGCTTAATACTGATCTCAACTGTTTTCAGCAGATCAAGTGCAGCCCCACCTCGTTCATGGTGCTACCTCACACAATACTTCACTTTTTGGTCCCCAAGCCTAATTATATATATATATATAGATATTCTTTTACTTGTTTCAGTCATTTTGATTGTGGCCATTCTGGAGCACTGCCTTTAGTTGAGAAAATCGACCCCAGGACTTATTCTTTGTAAGCCTAGTAATTATTCTATCAGTTTCTTTTGCCAAACCGCTAAGTTATGGGGATGTAAACACACCAGCATCAGTTGTCAAGCAATGTTGGGACACACACACACACAAAGATATACACATACATACATACACATACACATATAAATATATATATATATATATATATATATAAAAAGCAATAAAGATTCAAGTCAATTTTAATGAATTTACTTGAATATGGTACCTAACTTAGATGCACCAAAAAACTATACGGTTTTAACCATACAGTAATGTGGGGTGATTATAAGCGAGAAAGAAGCAACAAGAATGGATAAGTTTTTAGTACAATCGTTTCATACAAAGACAGGCTTTATTAAAAGTTGCAAAAATTGCAGCATATAAACGTGTCCCGTACTCATCAGCTAAAATACATGTGAGTTCTCTAGACATCCTAGTGGTTGAGGCTATACTCATGAAGTAATGTAGATAATTAAGTAACATAAACAGATTTCCAAAGTTCATTAAAGTTCTTTAAAGATGATGCACAGTCTTATCACAGATTTTTAAAAAAGTTTTAATAGCATCACAGAGAATGTGACTTAATCCATAGTGTACATATGAATTTCCAGAGATATGAGGAGGGATTACATACTCACAGAGGACAAATTTATCCATGGCTAATCACAACGAGGTGGGTATCAATTCCTGCTTATTAGCATTACAGAGAGGGTGAATTAATCCTTTGTATAGGTGCACAATTTCCAATGGTGTAGATGTAAAATAGCTACAGTCTCTTGAAAATAGCAGTAATGTGATTAATGTGGCAAATACCTAATCATATAACAAGAATTGATACCTACCTCATTGTGTTCAACCATTGATAAATTTATCGTCTGTGAATATGAAATTCCTCTTCATTTCTCTGGAAATTTACATCTACACCATTGGAAATTGTGCACCTATACAAAGGATTAATTCACCCTCTCTGTAATGCTAATAAGCAGGAATTGAGACCCACCTCGTTGTGATTAGCCATGGATAAATTTGTCGTCTGTGAGTATGTAATCCCACCTCATATCTCTGGAAATTCATATGTACACTATGGATTAAGTCACATTCTCTGTGATGCTATTAAAACTTTTTTAAAAATCTGTGATAAGACTGTGCATCATCTTTAAAGAACTTTAATGAACTTTGGAAATCTGTTTATGTTACTTAATTATCTACATTACTTCATGAGTATAGCCTCAACCACTAGGATGTCTAGAGAACTCACATGTATTTTAGCTGATGAGTACGGGACACGTTTATATGCTGCAATTTTTGCAACTTTTAATAAAGCCTGTCTTTGTATGAAACGATTGTACTAAAAACTTATCCATTCTTGTTGCTTCTTTCTCGCGTATATATATATATATATATAATATATATATATAAAAAGCAATAAAGATTCAAGTCAATTTTAATGAATTTACTTGAATATGGTACCTAACTTAGATGCACCAAAAAACTATACGGTTTTAACCATACAGTAATGTGGGGTGATTATAAGCGAGAAAGAAGCAACAAGAATGGATAAGTTTTTAGTACAATCGTTTCATACAAAGACAGGCTTTATTAAAAGTTGCAAAAATTGCAGCATATAAACGTGTCCCGTACTCATCAGCTAAAATACATGTGAGTTCTCTAGACATCCTAGTGGTTGAGGCTATACTCATGAAGTAATGTAGATAATTAAGTAACATAAACAGATTTCCAAAGTTCATTAAAGTTCTTTAAAGATGATGCACAGTCTTATCACAGATTTTTAAAAAAGTTTTAATAGCATCACAGAGAATGTGACTTAATCCATAGTGTACATATGAATTTCCAGAGATATGAGGAGGGATTACATACTCACAGAGGACAAATTTATCCATGGCTAATCACAACGAGGTGGGTATCAATTCCTGCTTATTAGCATTACAGAGAGGGTGAATTAATCCTTTGTATAGGTGCACAATTTCCAATGGTGTAGATGTAAAATAGCTACAGTCTCTTGAAAATAGCAGTAATGTGATTAATGTGGCAAATACCTAATCATATAACAAGAATTGATACCTACCTCATTGTGTTCAACCATTGATAAATTTATCGTCTGTGAATATGAAATTCCTCTTCATTTCTCTGGAAATTTACATCTACACCATTGGAAATTGTGCACCTATACAAAGGATTAATTCACCCTCTCTGTAATGCTAATAAGCAGGAATTGATACCCACCTCGTTGTGATTAGCCATGGATAAATTTGTCCTCTGTGAGTATGTAATCCCTCCTCATATCTCTGGAAATTCATATGTACACTATGGATTAAGTCACCTTCTCTGTGATGCTATTAAAACTTTTTTAAAAATCTGTGATAAGACTGTGCATCATCTTTAAAGAACTTTAATGAACTTTGGAAATCTGTTTATGTTACTTAATTATCTACATTACTTCATGAGTATAGCCTCAACCACTAGGATGTCTAGAGAACTCACATGTATTTTAGCTGATGAGTACGGGACACGTTTATATGCTGCAATTTTTGCAACTTTTAATAAAGCCTGTCTTTGTATGAAACGATTGTACTAAAAACTTATCCATTCTTGTTGCTTCTTTCTCGCGTATATATATATATATATATATACACACACACATGATGGGCTTCTTTCAGATTCCCTCTACCTAATCCACTCACAAGGCTTTGGTTGGCCCAAGGCTATAGTAGAAGACACTTGCCCAAGGTGCCATGCAGTGGGACTGAACCTGGAACCATATGGTTGGCAAGCAAGTTACTTACCACACAGCCACTCCTGCACCTAAATATTATATAGGTAGTCAGGGTAAAATCCCAGCTGTCTGATGATCTTCTAATAGGAAATTCCTTACACCCTCCATCTAACATGTAAACCTTTGTGATTCCTATTAGCAAATGAAACATGTGTAATGGAGACTAAATAATACCAAAAAATAGCCACTTCCTTGTTTTGTTATATAAGCACACACGCGCATGTGTGTGTGCATGTGTATTAAGTTGGGT
>NC_043007.1:8080960-8205960 GCF_006345805.1 Octopus sinensis | reverse complement strand
CAAAATAATGGCCATACACCTCTTCCATTTCTCGTGCCCTCTCAATGATCTCTTTCAGTTGATTCTCCTGAAAGACAATAAAAGCAAAGAACTGTCAGTCAAATGGAATAGTCCAACAATTATTTCTTAATTCCAGTAAGAAGATTCAAAGATCAATCTGAAAACTTATCTACAGTGGATGAGCAGGCAAAAAATAAATAAATGGAAATTAAATGGAAAAAAAAAAAAAAAGATAACTAGGCACAGGCATGGCTGTGTGGTTTTGAGGGTCACTTCTCAATCATGCCATTTTGGATTCAGCCCCTGTGTGTGTGACAACTTGGGCAAATGTTTTCTATTATAATCCTGAGATGACCAAAGCATTGTGAAGAGATCTGGCTGGTAGAAACTGAAAGAAGCTTATCATATATATCATTATCATTTAACGTCTGTTTTCCATGCTGGCATGGTTGGATGGTTAACTGAGTACTGGCAAGCCAGGAGGCTACACCAGGCTCCAATCTGATCTGGCAAGTTTTCTACAGCTGGATTCCCTTAACGCCAACCACTCAGAGAGTGTAGTGGGTGCTTTTTACATGTCACTGGCACGAGGGCCAGTCAGGCATCCCTAGCAACAGCCACACTTAAATAGTGCTTTTTTAGGTGCCACTGGCACAGGACCAGTCAGGTGGAACTGGCATCGACCACACTCAAATGGTGCATTTTACATTTTACATTCTACTGGTACAGGTGCCACCCAGGAGGTACTGGCATTGATCATGACAATGATTTCACTCGCCTCAACAGGTCTTCTCAAGCACAATTTATTGTCCAATGATTGAAGGGTACTCTTAAATGGGCCGGTTATGTTACACTGGCATAGGCCATGGTTACGGTCTCACTTGGCTTACTGGGTCTTCTCAAGCAAAGTGTATCTCCAAAGGTTTCGGTTGCTTGTCATTGCCTCTGTGAAGCCCAATGGTTGAAGGATGTGCTTTGACAATATTAAAAATAAGGATTATTCCCAAAGTAGCAATAGTATTACCTTTAATTCTATAATTATATTCTGCCTTTTAAGACCAACACATTTCAATTGCACCCCTAAAACAGTGCAATCTCTTCAGGGTCTTAACGTGATATCCCTCAGTATGGCCTTTTAATGATTTTCTTTTATAAACTCTGCATTGTATAATTCAGAGCTGTCTGTTAAGTCAGACACAAACAATCTCTTTTACAAATTTTCCTCTACATAAAACTTTTACCTTTTACTTGTTTCTGTCATAAGACTGTGGTCATGCTGGGGCACCACATTAAAATGTTATTAGTTGAATGAATCAACCCCAGAACTTATTAATTTTTTTTAAAGCTTGTTACTTATTCTATCAGTCTTTTTTTCCAGACTGCTAAGTTACAGGAACACAAATGGATCTTGGTCAGAAATCTTCATTCATTCACTAAATTAGCATATAATTGGCTGAATATTCCACAGTTATATGTACCTCTTAGGCACAGAGCATGACAAGGGTAGGTCTCTGAACACAGGTACATACAATTCATCTCACAGGCTTCCACAGTTTCCATTACAGAGCTAAATAACATTCCTAGTCATTTAGGGGACATATTTACTAATGAGGTATGTGTTATTAAGGAGCTGACTTCTTTCATTCCCCTTACCATATGGTTTTGACTTGAATCCTGTTAGGTGACACTTTGAACGTTTTCAACAATATCCTAAAGTTGATCAATGCCTTGCGAGAAACATTTGGTCGACAGAAAGTGTACAGTGGCACTGTGTGTGTGTGTGTGATCTTGTATGTGTGTCTCCATGTGTCTTCACATTGGACACAGTATTCTAGCTGACACTCAAAAGTTTCTACCAAGTTCCAACTTTATATGAAGTCAGATACATAAGTATTTAGTATCAATGTAAAATTAGGGGTCAGAGCCTTTTTGACAGATTAGAAAGAGGCTAAACCATTTAGTGTTATCATCGTATAAAAGGTCATTAGGACCCACTCACCTCTACCTCCCCAGATATCAATAGCTTTCTTTTCATAAATCTTGGGGTTGAAAAACAGTTGGGAATGTGTATATAATGTATGGACATCAGAGAGAAACAAGTCATACAGAGGAGAGGCAAAGAGTTAAAAATTTAAACAAAATCATGCAAAGCAGACCTAATGTGGATGGCAGTACAAGGTTGAAAGGCCAACACTAATTACAAGAATACTAATTACAAGTTGTTTGCGAGTATGCAGGACGTCAATGTTATATGTCTTTCTTTAAATCAGAAGGGAGCAATTTAAGGGAAATTTGGTTCATATTTCCTCGCAAGTTAAGTGACCCCATACAGACTAGTTCAATAGGATATGATGGGCACACAGGACTTAATGTATTGGCAAACAGAGAACTATCTAGTAGACAGATGGAGTTTTGATGCTTGGCTTTTAGATTGTTTTGGTATCTCACTAAAGAATGATTTAATATTGAAAAAAAAAAAAAAACAATAATAAAAGAAGTGAATAACTTACAGTGAGCTCTTGTTGTTGTTGTTGAAGGTTAAGTCGCAGAGTCTCCAAGTTTGGAGGACGAATAAACACCACATAAGGTTTCAAATTAGATTCTTTTATGATTTTCAGGGCCTGAAAAAAAACAAAAAAAAACAATAAAATCTACTGAAGGCACAAGGCCTGAAATTTGCAGGAGAGGACCAGTTGATTACATTGACCCCAGTTTTCAACAGATACTTATTTTAACAGCCTGAAAATATGAAAAGCAAAGTCAACCCTGGTGGAATTTGAACTCAGAACGTAAGGACAGACAAAGTACCACCAAGCATTTCGCCCAGCATGCTAATGATTTTGCCAGCTCACCACCTTAATAATAATAAAATAACGATAATAATCCTTTCTACTAAAGGTACAAAACCTGAAATCCCAGGGGAGCAGGGGACTAGTGAAATACATTAACCTCAGTGTTTCACTGGTACTTAATTTATCCACCCCAAAAGGATGAAAAGCAGGGTTGACCTCAGCGGAATTTGAACTCAGAATGTGAAGATGGACAAAATGCTGCTCTAAACCCATCCCTGCACTCAATTCTGCAATTAGAACTTACTGTGACTGCTTCTATTTAGACTCACCTTGGAATATTGGTTTTGCTATACTTAATCAGAAATATTTGCAAAATAAAGGTGCAAAGAACATTGAGTTTTGCACCCATCACCTCTGGAAAAAAAAAGGTGGGCCTTACCTGTGTGGAAACTGGCGTGTCATAGAATAAACCAGTTTCCTGTGTCATAAAAAGTGACTACAAGAGGTTTAAGTAGGATCTGCACTTTGACCTCGTAAAACCCTCACCAGCAACGACTATCCAAACAGATCCATGGGTTGGAGGGGTGCACAGATGTCAGCCACCAAGTGTGCAGAATCACCAACAATTAGGGGATGCAGCAACATGTTGTTATAGAGAGCATGTCCCCACCCCACCCCATACTACTACTTACCTCAGGATGTAAGTTCAAAATACATATTTGACCACAATTTATGACTTGTCGTACAGCCTCCAAACTTGTTCCATAATAGTTCTTCTCATATTCACCATATTCAAGGAACTTGTTTTGGCTTATGTCATAATTAAATTCATTCCGTGTGACAAAATGATAATCTTTCCCATCATGTTCTCCAGTTTTTTTTGAACGACTTGTATCTATGAAAGAAGAAAGGTAGAGGTGATATTAATTAAGTCTCAGCTGAACTGAAATATCATAAGCTGAAGAAATAGCAAAGTTAACAGATTTTTCTGATCTCTTTCTCTCTCCCTCCACACACACACACACACACACACACATTGGTTGTTTCGGGCCTGAGGGCTGCAGACATGCTGGGGCACCACTGTTTTGGTGTTGAAGTGCACCATATCTCCAATATTCAAACGAAATATTGGGTGTGATGCCTCTGCTGGTGTTATTGGTGGCCATCCTGTATCTTAGACTATTTTGGCCTTGAGTTGTTGTGGCTGTGATTCTAAGTCTGTACTTGATGCAACCAGGTCAGCTGGTGCACAATTTTTTCATGCCATGTATGAAAAAAGGTGAGGACGCTGCTAGTAAGGTGAGGGTTGGCACCGAGTACAGTGAAGAATTCAGGGTAGAGGTTGGGGTCCACCAAGGTTCAGTCCTCAGTCCCCTCCTATTTATCATAGTCCTCCAGGCAATAACGGAGGAATTCAAGACAGGATGCCCCTGGGAGCTCCTCTATGCTGATGACCTTGCTCTAATTGCTGAGTCTCTATCAGAACTAGAGGAGAAGTTTCAAGTATGGAAACAAGGTTTAGAATCGAAGGGCCTTAGAATCAACCTAGCCAAAACCAAAGTCCTAATAAGTAGGAAGGTAGACCAATCACAAACGCCTTCAGGTAGATGGCCCTGCTCGATCTGTAGAAAAGGTGTAGGTAGAAACTCTATAAGATGCACCAAGTGTAAGCTATGGACACATAAGAGATGCAGCAATGTCAAAGGAAGGCTAACTAGGAAGATGGTTTTTGTATGTGGCAGATGCTCAGGAACAATTAACACTGAAAATGCTCTGAGACCAACTTCCGTCACTTTCCAGGGAGAAAAGCTAGAATTAGTTGATAGTTTCCGTTACCTAGGTGACCAAGTCAGTAGCGGGGGCGGGTGCGCTGAAAGTATAACTGCTAGAGTAAGAATAGCCTGGGCAAAGTTTAGAGAGCTCTTACCCCTGCTGGTGACAAAAGGCCTCTCGCTCAAAGTAAAAGGCAGACTGTATGATGCATGTGTACGAACAGCCATGCAACATGGTAGTGAAACTTGGGCTGTGACTGCTGAGGATTTGCGTAAGCTCGCAAGAAATGAAGCTAGTATGCTCCGATGGATGTGTAACGTCAGTGTTCATAATCGACAGAGTGTAAGTACCTTGAGAGAAAAGCTGAACCTAAGAAGCATCAGTTGTTGTGTGCAAGAGAGACGTATGCGCTGGTATGGTCATGTGATGAGAATGGCTGAAGATAGTTGTGTGCGAAAGTGCCACACCCTGGCAGTTGAGGGGGCCTGTGGAAGAGGTAGACCCAGGAAAACCTGGGTCGAGGCGGTGAAGCACGACCTTCGAACTTTAGGTCTCACCAAGGAAATGACCAGTGACCGAGACCTTTGGAAGTATGCTGTGCGTGAGAAAACCCGGCAAGACCAGTGAGAACAGTCAAAATCAAAATCAAACCAAATTGAGGTCGATCAACATCAGGGCCCCCATGCAGGTGACACATAAAAGCACCATCCGTTCGTAGCCGTTAGCCAGCCCTGGCCCCCGTGCCGGTGACACGTAAAAGCACCATCCGTTTGTGGCCGTTTGCCAGCTCTGTCTGGCTCCCGTGTTGGTGGCACGTAAAAGCACCATCCGTTTGTGGCCGTTTGCCAGCTCTGTCTGGCCCCCGTGCCGGTGACATGTAAAAGCACCATCCGTTTGTGGCCGTTTGCCAGCCCTGTCTGGCCCCCATGTCAGTTACATGTAAAAGCACCATCCGTTCGTGGCCGTTTGCCAGCCCTGTCTGGCCCCCATGTTGGTGACATGTAAAAGCACCATCCGTTCGTGTCCGTTGCCAGCCTCGCCTGGCCCCCGTGCCGGTGACACGTAAAAGCACCATCCGTTCGTGGCTGTTTGCCAGCCCTGTCTCGCCCCCGTGTCGGTGGCATGTAAAAGCACCATCCGTTCGTGTCCGTTGCCAGCCTCGCCTGGCCCCCGTGCCGGTGACACGTAAAAGCACCATCCGTTTCGTGGCCGTTTGCCAGCTCTGTCTGGCCCCCGTGTTGGTGGCACGTAAAAGCACCATCCGTTCGTGTCCGTTGCCAGCCTCGCCTGGCCCCGTGCCGGTGACACGTAAAAGCACCATCTGTTCGTGGCCGTTTGCCAGCTCTGTCTGGCACCTGTGTGGGTGGCACGTAAAAAGCACCCACTACACTCACGAAGTGGTTGGCGTTAGGAAGGGCATCCAGCCGTAGAAACACTGCCAGATCTGACTGGGCCTGATGAAGCCTTCCAGCTTCACAGACCCCAGTTGAACCGTCCAACCCATGCTAGCATGGAAAGCGGACACTAAATGATGATGATGATGATGATGATGTTTCTCTTTTCATATCTGCGTGAAGCTGGTTGTCTGGAGTGAGTGCACTAGGTCTTTATATTGTCTTTTAGAAAGAGAAAGTGAGAAATTTCTTCTTCTTTGTTGCCTCTCTTTCATTTGTCCTTGTGCAACTGGCCCGTTAAAAGGACCCTCCAAACATTAGGGTCGTGTAACAGGCCTGTTAAAAGTAGCCTTCAAATATTGGGTGATATGCTGTGCTTGTGAAGACCTGTTGAGCTGAGTGAAATCATAGTGGTGGCTGATGCCAGCGTCATCTAACTGGCACCTATGCTGGTGGCATGTAAAAAGCACCGTTCAAGCATTGGGCCTCACAGTGGCTGAAAGGTGACCGAAGTCTTTGGTGATATACCATGCTTGTATAGACCTGTCAAGCCAAGTGAGGCCGTAGTCATGGTCAGTGGCACCCATGCTGGTGGCATGTAAAAAACACCCACTACACGCTTGGAGCGGTTGCCATTTGGAAGGGCATCAATCCATGGAAACCATGCCAAATCAGATTGGAACCAGATGCAAACCCTCCCCCAGGCCTTACCAGTTTTCAGTCAAACCATCCGACCCATGCTAGCATGGAAAATACACATTAAATGATGATGATGACATACAGACACATACATACAATATATATATAGGAAGGGCATCCAGCTGTAGAAACTCTGCCAGATCAGACTGGAGCCTGGTGCAGCCCCTGGCTTCCCAGACCCCGGTCGAACCGTCCAACCTGTGCTAGCGCGGAAAACGGACGTTAAACGATGATGATGATGATGATATATATATATATATATATACATATACACACCCACAAATATATACATATATATATATATACATATTACAGACACATACATACTCTATACACATAAACAGACATATAACATCCTCATCAAAATCCCTAAACTGAGGCAGCCAGTTATCGGGATGCTGCTCGAGACACTTTCATGGTCAGCTGCCACTATTGGTCTGTTTTTCGTCATGTCCAGCAGATTCACTGAACTGTGACTTGTCCTGTCCTTGATATTGTGAAGCCAAAATTTTCATTGTCTGCCTCAATTTTGGCCTCCCTCAACTGAGCCCTGAAGAATGGTTTTAGGCAGGGTGTTGTGGTGGGATAAAAGACAGTACCAAGCAAGCTTTTACCTTTTTACCTGTGTATGCCAATGTATTTGTTGACTTGCTGCCTGACCAAAGCTGTTCATTTTGTACTCTGTGTACTGGATGTGTAGCAGCCTTCTGAAACATTTGTACTCAAATGCCTGCATTCTTTACTCCATGTCAGCTGTAAGAATCCAGTTCTATCCCCCATACAGAAGGATCAAAAATCAAAGTCTTGTACACTTGGAAAACTAATGGAACTGATTTTCCATATGGTATTCAGCTTTACCATAGCAGCAGAGGCCAAACCGAGTATCTCCTTTTGAGATCTACTGTCCTTAGTCAAATAGGATCCTCGGTAATTTAGCATATCCACTTCATCACATTTCTCTCCATTTAATATTATATTGGTTGTTGTGTCTTGGTTGATACTACTGGGTTGGTGCATAATTACACAGCGTAACAATTTTCAAAAACAAATTTGTTTATTGTATTTTTTTAATTGTTTATCAATTCATTTTTTCTGCTGATTCCAAAAATGACATTATTTTTTCTGTATCATCAACAGTTAAAAAAATGTGTACTAGAAAAACCATGAAGAATTTGAAATTTACGATGAAAATATTAATGATCTGTGTTATTGTAAAGATGCGATTGGTTTGTTTACTGCTATTGGACTCAAGCTTGATTCTGCAGAATGGCAACAGTTCATAGATAGCTCAACATGAAGTCTCAAAGCAGTGTTGCTCCACAATGGAAATAAATATCCTTCTTTGCCTCTTGCACACTCCATACAGAAGAAAGAAAATTATGATAATGTCAAAGAACTTCTCGACAAAATAAATTACGCTGAGTTCAAGTGGAATGTTTGTGGTGATTTCAAGATGCTTGCCTTCTTGCTTGGCTTGCAAGGGGGATACACGAAGTATTCATGTTTCCTTTGCTTATGGGACAGCAGAGATGATGATGATCATTACAAGAGAGTATATTGGCCCCCACGAGTGGAACTGCAGCCAGGAATGTTAAATGTTCTCAAACAGCCTCTAGTAGATTCCAACAAAATCTCATTACCCCCACTTCATATCAAACTCGGATTGGTAAAACAGTTTGTGAAGGCCTTAGATTTTAGAGGAGAAGCTTTTCAAGAAATTTGCTTTATGTTTCCAAAGCTATCTGAGGCTAAGATCAAGGGTGGCATATTTGTTGGGCCCCAAGTAAATGCAATGTTAAAGTCGAAGAAACTGGAAAGAGCGATGACAAAATTTGAAAAAGAAGCTTGGTGTGCATTTCGTGATGTAGTTCATGGATTTCCAGGGAGTAACAAGGATCCTAATTACAAACAGCTGGTAGCAAAGCTTATTGAAAACTTCAAGAAAATGGGGTTGTCGTATGTCCTTAAAGGTTCATTTTTTGCATCCTCACTTAGATTTTTTTTCCCGAAAACTTGGGTGATGTCAGTGAGGAGCATGGTGAGAGATTTCATCAGGACATCGCAACGATGGGAAGAAGATACGAAGGACGATGGGATACTGCTATGATGGGAGATTATATATGGTCTCTAGTCAGAAGAGATGAAGGTATACACTCCAGAAAATATCGATCGTCAAAGCACTTCTCATCTTAAGAAAAGTGTTATCAAGGCATTTACAGTGCGGAGTTTTATTGTTTCTTTTTGTTCTAACTAATATTATACTTCCTAAATGCCTTTCAATATATGAAAAAGTACTAAATGTTGAGTAATTATCCTTACAATACTAGAATAGACTGAAACAACGAAGTGCTGTAGAGAAAAGTTACAAATATAACGAGCAAATATGAAATTAGGAATAAATAAATAACTATCAATGTTACGTCAAAACGAATGTGATTTTTGAATTTAGTGGCAAAAAATGCATATATGAACATCAAAAAATACAAATAAACAAAACATGTATTACCTTGTGTTATTGCAACTTTTTTTCAACAAATTTTATACAACAAAAACATCTTTAAATGATTATTCCGGAGCATATTCACCACCTACTTCAATTACTGCTTCCCATTTGCTTGGTCGACAGTCAAATCGTCAGATGTTTTTGTTAAATATTGTTTTTGTTGAATAAAATTTGTTGAAAAAAGCCACAATAATTATGCACCAGCCCAATATTAACCAGGACCTTGCTCTTTTCTGGGCTCATATCAATCCCATATGCTTCTAACCCTTTTTTTCAGTCTGGTGGTGAGCTCTTGTGGTTCCACCTCACTGCTTCCTAACAGATCAATATCATCAGCAAAACACAGGCTGGAAATTGGCTGTGCTCCACCAATGGAAGCAGAGGTGGAGGTCTTGACATGTCTCCTGCATGATGTTCTTCAGGAAGATGCTGAAAAGCACTGCAGAGAGGAGATATCCTTGTCAAACACTCACTGCTGCGCCAAAGAATTCTGATTGTTTTGCT
Source organism: Octopus sinensis (assembly GCF_006345805.1). Classification (NCBI taxonomy): domain Eukaryota; kingdom Metazoa; phylum Mollusca; class Cephalopoda; order Octopoda; family Octopodidae; genus Octopus; species Octopus sinensis. Next base: position 8,196,295 of record NC_043007.1, on the reverse strand, counting down.
TAAAAAGGCTTTTGACCATGTTTGGCATGGTGTATAATGGTAGGTGATGAAGATTTACGGCTTACACACACACACACGATGGATTTCTTTCAGTTTCCATCCAGCCAATCCATTCATAAGGCATTGGTCAGCTCAGGACTGCAGTAGTGGACACTTGCCCAAGGTGCTGAGCAGTGGGATTTAACCTGGGACATGTCCATGTGTACATGAACATGTGGTTGAGAAGCAAGCATCTTACCACACAGTCACACATGAACTTAGGTGAACAACAACATTCAACACGTGCACGTATGTTCAAAGACCTTCATTGGAGAAATCCTCTTTATTAATATTAATAAAACTTTGGACAACTTACGGGGAACTGCAGCTGCAAAGCGATTGTAATCCGTTGCCATCAACCTTTCACGCAAATCAACACGGCCGACACGTGGTGGACCGATGAGGACGATGGGGCGTTTTCGGTGTGGTTGTGGCAAATATTGTGCCACCTCTTCATAAGTAAGGATTTCGTCATTATCTGAATAAAAATCAAGAGATGTATCTTAATAAGAAGAAATTTTAACACGGGAGACTCATAATCAGTTTAATAATAATAATAATAATAATAATATTGGGTTGCATTTTGTAGTTGCAGTGAAATGAATGAATAACTTAAATGATTAATTCATTAAATGGCAAACACTAAACAATTAAGTAACATCCAATCACTAATGGACATCTTCTGGCCTCAGACCAATTAGTACGTTGTCTCTATCTTTTCTACTGTTATTATGATGATGTCTGTTCTCAAAGCTGTACCTCCACCCACTCAGACATGCCCAATCTACTCCTATCTCTCTTCCTTTCATTATCCTTCTTGAAGAAACCATTTCCTGCTACAAGGTGCTACACTAACAACTATGCCTAGTTTCTCATTGAGCATCAGCCCTTTCTTCCTAGATCATGTCTGGGCTGTGGTGTTAACCAGCGACATTTTAAACTGAACATTAATGGCATCAAGCTCACCGGTCTTGAAGGGTTTGCAAGGGTCAGAGGCAATAATCCTTATAACACATACATACACGCAAATAATTTGTGTTGATATATGTTGCATCCAAGAAGTAAGGTGGAGAGGAGGTTCTGCTAAGTTCCTCACAGGCAAAGAACACAGGTACAAGATTTTCTGGGCAGGGAACACTGACGGGGTTGGGGGCGTGGGTATACTTCTCGCTGAAAAATGGGTAGATAAGATAATTGAGGTAATCAGAGTATGTGACAGAATACTTAAGATTAGATTAGTGCTTCATCATGGATTAGCAACCATTATATCAGCCTATGCCCCTCAGCCGGGGCTACCCGATGGACAGAAAGACCAATTCTATGACGCCCTACTGCAGACTACCTCGTTGACGAACGACAGAGACCTTCTCTTTGCAGCTGGTGATTTCAATGGGCATGTTGCACGACATGCTGGGGGCTTCCATGGTGTACATGGAGGCTATGGTTATGGTTCCTGCAATGAGGAGGGAACCAAGCTGCTGGAGTTCTGCAATGCAAATGATTTTATGGTTTGCAACACTAACTTCAGGAAACCTACTGGTCACCTTCCGATCGGGTTGACATACTAGCCAAATCGACTACATCCTTGCCAGGAAAAGGGAAAGATGGCTGCTTATAAATGTCAAAACCTTCCCGGGTGAAGAATGTACCCCACAACATAGACTGGTAGTTAGTGACTTTAGGATCAGGACTAAGAGGACAACCAGAAGACGACCAACATGGAGAAGAAGGATCTGGAAGCTTAAGGATCCTGCGAATGGACAGAGATTTAGGGACATATTACTTGAAGCCTTTGACGAAGTAGAAAGGGATATAGCTTCACTTGGGGTAGAAGACAACTGGAGGATTCTAAGGGACAACCTGTTGAGAGCCACTGACCAGATCTGTGGCTGATGCAAAGTTCCCTCTCGACCCAAAATAACGTGGTGGTGGAACAATGTTGTAGACAGGGCTATTAGAGAAAAGAGACAGGATTGGAAGGACTGGAAGAATGGGGGTAGCAGGGAATTGTATCAGACTGCCAAAAGAAAAACTAGGAGACAGGTTTATTTAGCCAGAGGGGAAACAGATAAGAAAAAAATTGCCAATGTTCTGTGCCGTGAGGACCAAAGACTTGAGGTATTTCGTGTTGCAAGACAGTGTGCGAGAGAGAATCGTGATGTTGTAGGAGAGAAATGTGTTCGCATGGATGATGGTTCACTTGTGCTAAATGAGGATGCAAAGAGAGAGGTTTGTAGATGCCACTATGAAAGGTTGCTGAATAAAGAAAATGAATGGGATAAAGAGAGTCTGCCGAATGTCGACCCAACAGAGGGACTAGCTATCCGAGTTGACAGTTCCTTGGTAGTTAAGGCAATTAGAAGCATGAAGACAGGGAAAGCCCCAGGCCCATCAGGAATTACTGCAGAGATGCTCAAAATATCTGGTAGTGTCGGCTATAGCCTAGTCACCCGTATAGTTAACTAGGTGATACACGAAGGAGTCATACCCAATGACTGGTGTAGCAGCATAATAGTCAACTGCTACAAAGGTAAAGGTGACGCCCTAGATACAAATAATTACAGAGGTATCAAGTTGCTGGATCAAGTAATGAAGGTTACGGAGAGGGTCATAGCCCAACTAAATAGAGAGAGAGTCAGTTTAGATGAGATGCAGTTTAGGTTCGTGCCAGGGAAAAGCACCACTGATGCCCTATTCCTGGTAAGACAGCTGCAGGAGAAATACCTAGCCAAAGATAAGCCCCTGTACCTGGCTTTCGTTGACATGGAGAAAGCCTTCGACAGGGTCCCCCGATCCCTTATCTGGTGGTCAATGAGGAAAGTAGGGATAGATGAATGGTTAGTGAGAGCTGTGCAAGCCATGTACAGGGATGCTGCTAGTAAGGTGAGGGTTGGCAACGAGTAGTGAAGAATTCCGGGTAGAGGTAGGGGTCCACCAAGGTTCAGTTCTCAGCCCCCTCCTATTTATCATAGTCCTCCAGGCAATAATGGAGGAATTCAAGACAGGATGCTCCTGGGAGCTCCTCTACGCTGATGACCTTGCTCTAATTGCTGAGTCACTATCAGAACTGGAGGAGAAGTTTCAGGTGTGGAAGCAAGGATTAGAATCGAAGGGCCTTAGAGTCAACCTAGCTAAAACCAAAGTTCTAATAAGTAGGAAGGTAGACAAGTCACAAACGCCTTCAGGTAGATGGCCCTGCTTGATCTGTAGAAAAGGCATAGGTAGAAACTCTATAAGATGCACCAAGTGTAAGCTATGGACACATAAGAGGTGCAGCAACGTCAAGGGAAGGCTAACTAGGAAGATAGTTTTTGTATGTGGCAGATGCTCAGGAACAATAAACACTGAAAATGCTCTGAGACCAACTTCTGCCACTTTCCAGGGAGAAAAACTAGAAATAGTTGATAGCTTCCGTTACCTAGGAGACCAAGTCAGTAGCGGGGGCGGGTGTGTTGAAAGTGTAACTGCTAGAGCAAGAATAGCCAGGGCAAAGTTCAGAGAGCTCTTACCTGTGCTAGGGACAAAAGGCCTCTCGCTCAGAGTAAAAGGCAGACTGTATGACGCATGTGTACGAACAGCCATGCTACATGGCAGTGAAACATGGGCCGTGACTACTGAGGATATGCATAAGCTCGCAAGAAATGAAGTCAGTATGCTCCGATGGATGTGTAATGTCAGTGTTCATACTCGACAGAGTGTAAGTACCTGGAGAGAAAAGTTGAACCTAAGAAGCATCAGTTGTGGTGTGCAAGAGAGACGTTTGCGCTGGTATGGTCATGTGGCGAGAATGGATGAAGATATCATCATCATCGTTTAACGTCCATTTTCCATGCTAGCATGGGTTGGACGGTTCAACTGGGGTCTGGGAAGCCAGAAGGCTGCGCCAGGCCCAGTCTGATCTGGCAGTGTTTCTATAGCTGGATGCCCTTCCTAACGCCAACCACTCCGTGAGTATAGTGGGTGCTTTTTACGCACAGGTGCCAGACAAGGCTGGCAAACGGCCACGATCGGATGGTGCTTTTTACGTGCCACCGGCACGGAGGCCAGTCAGGGTGGCACTGGCAATGGCCACGTTCGGATGGTTCTCTTACGTGCTACCGGCACTAGTATCACAGCTACAATTAAGATAGTTGTGTGAAAAAGTGCCACACCCTAGCGGTTGAGGGAACCTGTGGAAGAGGTAGACCCAGGAAAACCTGGGATGAGGTGGTGAAGCACGACCTTCGAACTTTAGGTTTCACCAAGGAAATGACAAGAGACCGAGACCTTTGGAAGTATGCTGTGCGTGAGAAGACCCGGCAGGACAAGTGAGACCATAACCCGTGGCCTCAGTCCACTTATGCATACCTTTCCTTCTTGGAACACAAAACTCTACTTGTGAAGACCTGTTGAGGCAAGTGAAAATCAAAATCAAAATCGATCAACAACAATGGAAATTGTAGCTGTGATACCAGTGCCGGTGGAACATAAGAGAACCATCCGAACATGGCCGTTGCCAGTGCCGCCCAGACTGGTCCCCGTGCCGGTGGCACGTAAAAAGCACCATCTGATCATGGCCGTTGCCAGCCTCGCCTGGCCTCCGTGCTGGTGACACGTAAAAAGCACCATCTGATCGTGGCCATTGCCAGCGTCGTCTGGCATCTGTGCCGGTGGCACGTAAAAAGCACCAACTACACTCATGGAGTGGTTGGCGTTAGGAAGGGCATCCAGCCGTAGAAACATTGCCAGATCAGACTGGGCCTGGTGCAGCCTTCTGGCTTCCCAGACCCCAGTTGAACCGTCCAACCCATGCCAGCATGGAAAGCGGACACTAAATGATGATGATTGTGGCTGCATGGTCTCCAATCATGTGGTTTCAGATTCACTTGTACTGCATGGCACCTTGGGCAAGTGTCTTCTACTATAGTAGGGGCCAGGTAAAGTCTTGTAAAAGGATTTGGTAGACGGAAACCGAAATGAGCCCATATGTATATACATGTGTGTGTGTGAGCACAGCCAGGTTTGACATCAAGTTATGATTATAAACAAGCATTACAGTTATGGGGAAATATTAGCTTATTTAGAAACAGCTGCTGGTTGATGGGACGAAGCCCATTCAGATATAGAAAATTTGCCTCAACAAAGTCTGTCTGACCCATGCAAGCATGGAAAAGTAGACTTTAAAATGATGATGATGTGTACACTGCAAGCAATTGTGATGGCAGGGAGTCAGTCAATCTCACATCAACTCCTGTATTTATCAAGCCAGAAATGATGAAAGGTAAAGTTAACTTCAGTACGATTTGAACTCAGAACATAAAGGATTGTACATGCCAAAATGTATTTCGTCTGATGCTTTGACAATTCTTATTTGTTTATTGCCCACAAGGGACTAAACATAGAGGGGACAAACAAGAACAGACAAAGGGATTAAGTCAATTACATCGACCCCAGTACATAACTGGTACTTAATTTATCGACCCCGAAAGGATGAAAGGCAATTCTGCCAATCAACCATCCTCAAATGGGTTGCAAATAAAGAACATGATTTCATGCAAGAATGTACACCAGTGGTTAGGGTGTCTGACTCATAATCACTATGTTGTGGGTTCAATTCCTGCACTTTATTTTATGCTGCTCCAGCTTCAGCTGATAATGAGTACCAGCCATTGGTGCTGCTCTGCATGTCTGCCTTCCTCGAGCTGTCATATATCCAAGATGTGTCTCTGGGTCAAAAACTGAGATGCAGGAGGAGGTGCCTCTGCCTGCTGGCAACTACAGAAGCACTTAAAGTAATGAGCATCGGATGATGGAGGATGGTGTCCAGACATATTTATTCACAGGTGATGGCTGACTAAAAACAACTAGAAATTAGTTGGTGTACTTTCACTAAGCCCACAACACACACATACAAGCCAATAGTACTAAATAAAGGTGATTCCCTGTATGAATGGATGAATGTGTGTGTGTGTGTGTATTCTTTTGCTATTTCTTCATTAGTTAATTGTCATTACATTGTTTTTAATCCATTTTCAAACAAACATCTTGGGAGCACAATTTCCAAATGACAATCTTTTTAATTCAAAAGGAATGACTCTTCCTAAAACACTAATATCTTAATGCCACAGCTTCATCAATAATCATTAATTCTAATAACCACAGATTAACGATTTTATGCAAAGAAAATACAGGAATCAACAGGAATTTTAGAATGAGATTTTTCACCTTTTTCAATGTAGAATTAATTTTAATCATCATTTAGCATCTGCTTTCCATGTTGGCATGGGTTGGACAGTTTGACTGGAACTGGTAAGCCAGAGATCTGCACCAGGCTCCAGTCATTTGATTTTGGTTTAGTTTCTATGGCTGGATGCCCTTCCTAATGCCAACCACTCCTCATGTCACCACTACTGGCCATGACTACAATTCCACTTGGTTTGACAAAACTTCTCAAGCAAATCTCCAAAGGTCCTGATCACTTGTCATCCTCTCCATGAAACATCCAAAGATCAAGCTTCACCACCTCATCCCACGCCTTTCTGGATCTTAATATGACTTGTAAACAGGAGTCATTTGCATTATTTTCAACATCATTAACGGTAAATTGACAGAGAATGGCAGAATCAGAAGAGTAGCAGAAAAAAATAAGAAAGCCCTGCAATATTTGTTTAGGCTCTTAACATTTGAGTTCATATACCACAAGGGACAACACTGCCATTCAGCCTTTTGATGGTTGATAAAACAGAGTCAATGGTATTCACTATTCTCCTTCACTGACCACCACTACCTCAAAATTGTTGGCCTTGTCTCTAAGTTAGAAACCATTATTATTTGCTGTAGAGCAGTGAATGGCTGCATAGTATTTAACTATTTTGTATAGAATAGAATTGTTATATAGTATATAGTCACAGCGCTCTCTATTTGGTGTATAGCAGTGGACCACTTTGTAGAATCAAGTGGTTCTTTGCCCTCTGATGGCACACAGGTCTAGATATGCGCATTGACAAAAAGCAAAACTTTAATTAACAAAATTTTAATTAGGACTTTAACCCTAAAGCTTTCAGGCTACTGTTGAGTAGTGGAATAGATCCCTTAACCATGTGATTCAGAAGTGAACTTTTGAACCACATATTTAAAGGAGTATATTTACTTCATTTATTTCCATCGTTTGCACATACTTCACATTCAGTATTCATGTTTCATTAGGATGCAACGTAGCGCTTGGTACATTTGGCCTTTCACTCTGAGAGAAAAACTCTTTGTTAGCAGCATTCCTTCTACAACTAATTTTGTCACCTAGGTAACAAAAACTATCAACTAATTCTAAAGAGGGACAATATTTATAAGTGTGTTTGTGTGAGTGAGTTTGTACTTCTGCTTGTCTACACCTGGATTTCTTGTCTGCATAAATGGTTGCATTGCTGCCCTTACAAGCCAAGCAGTTTGCTTCCAGTCAACCACAAGTGTACAGCTGCGATTCTTGCCATGTTGCATGATCCTTGTAAATAAAAAATGCATTCAAGCAGCATCATTTCTTTCCTGTTCTCTGCACAACAATGTCCAGGCTGTCCATATTTTGATCATTTAGGGGACTGTTACGTTGCTGGGAGATATGTGGGAATTGAAACCTTGAAGGCCATCAAACCACAGAATAACTCTGCCCCAACATAGTCTTGTTGGACCAATGCAAGCATGGGAAAGTAAATGTTAAAATGATGATGATGATGAGAGTATATGAATGATGGAAGACAAGTCAAGAGAAAAGTTAAGAATAAGTGAAATTAAATGTGGTTTGCAAGAAAGAATCCTGAACTGGTGCAGCCAAGTGGTGAATATGAAGGATGATAGTTGGGAAAGAAGCACCAAGACATTTGATTGGAAGGACCTGATGGATCAAGAAAATGGTATAAAATGATCACAAGAATCCAAATCACAAAGATGATGATGATAGGACACTAATAATTGGATAGATGCTGCTCTGGAGAATGCCTATCAAACCCAGATGGGCATTACGAAGATGTAATGATTATAGATAAGGAAAAGTAAAGTTGCTTACTTATCGATCCTTCATGTCCGTTTTTATTCCAGGATCGAAAAGAAAGAGGAAGAAAAATTTAAAAAAAACATACAATCCCTTAAAATTTGAAATAGGAAGAATTTGGAATATGCGAACAGTGAAGGTTGTACCTATAATAAATGGTGTGTTGAGAACTGTAAGCGAAGATATAGACAAATCACTGAAGGAGATTGGAATAGAATGCTTGGTAGAGCTCCTACAGAAAGTTTGTAGGGACAGCAAGGATTATCAGGAAGGTGCTAAGCACTTGAAAGATTGCCAAAAACGTGTGGATACCGAAGGTTATAGGTAGTAATCTGCTATCCACATAATTCCTACCAGGAATAAGATCGAACCTGAACCAAACCCTCTTTCTCTTTCGGAGAGGCACTGAGCAGCTATACACACATATACACACACGGCAATAACTTCCACCTACCGAATTCAATCACAAAGCTCCGGTCGGCTCGGGGCTATAGTGGAAGACACCTACCCAAAGTGCCACGCAGTGGGACTGAACCCGAAACCATGTAGTTGGGAAGCAAGCTCCCTAACCACACAGCCATGCCCATCAATAATACAATAATAATTTCCTTATATTTTGACAGACATTCTCTAGATCAATACTCTACACAAAACAAAAAATATGACCCCCTAGTCATAACACTGACTTGAACTTCTAACTTCTTGTCTCTTGTGGTCTCTAGGTGAGACATGGAGTCAACTTGTACAAATACAAAGCAAAAGCCACACAACAACAACAACAGCAACAGCATCAGCATCAGCAACAACAACACCAACAACAACAAGAGCACTCAGAGAGTGCAAACCTCTCCAAGGCAACTCCAATGTCCTCTCAATGATTAGCCAGAGATGACTTTTAAAACAATTGCAGCGTGGAAGGTGTTTGTAAGTCATTTAAGAAACACACAAAAGCCGTTCGATTCACTTCAACATTGAAGTTTAATTTGTCAAAGTATTTTCGTCGCTAAGATCCGCGACCTCTTCACTGACAAAAATGACAGAGATGCAGCACGGATTTTTGTCAGTGAACAGGTCGCGGTCTTATAGCGACGAAAATATTTTGACAAATTAAACTTCAATGTTGAAGTGAATCGAACGGCTTTTGTGTGTTTCTTAAATGACTTACAAACACCTTCCACGCTGCAATTGTTTTCGTTCCAGCACACGATCTCAGATCAAATCACTTGCTATGCGAGTAAATCTCCATAACTTTTAAAATGAAAATATCTGAAATAAACTCGACTGCTCACACAAAATAGAATACTAAAAATGAACTGGACTGCTCTCAAAAATTAAGTAAAAAGTCCAGAAAAATATTCCAGAATCTTTGTCTGGTACCTGACTGATCCCAATGATAGTCAAGGAATGTGAAAGTTGCTGAAGAAAATTTACTAACAGTAATAAATAATTTATCCTTATCTAATACAAGCCAAAGTTAACAAATTCACCATTCAAAGTAGTTTCAAAGGTGGAGTTAACAATAATAAGTTCTACTCAGGAATTTTTAAATAAATAGCATGAGACCTTTTGGTTTTCTCTTCTCTTAAATTCTGGCCTTCTTTTAGTATTCTTGTTGCTTTAGACTAATGTATATATGTGTGTATATATATATATATATATATATATATATATATCTTTATATATATAAAACTGAGAATGTGTGTCTGTCTGTCTGTGTGTTTCCCTAAAACTTGAGAACTACACAACCAATTTCATTCAAATTTTACACATGCCTTACTTAGGGTCTGGGGAGTGTCATCGGCAAAAAAAATTTTGAACTTTTTGTCTAGGGCGAGCCCATAGCAATATCATATCTTCTCCACTATGATCCCCTAAAACTTGAGAACTACACAACCAATTCCATTCAAATTTTACACATGTCTTACTTAGGGTCCATGTAGTTTCATGGGCAAAAACAATGTTCAACTTCTTGCCTAGAGCGAGCCCATAGCAATATCATATCTTCTCCACTATTTCAGTATTATGATTGATTGATTCTAATTTCAGCTCACGAGCTGTGGCCATGCTGGGGCACCGCCATTATGTGTTAAAAGCGAAACAAAAACGTTTCTCTATTTTATGTCAGATATTTTCACTTTAACAATAAAAATAATAATAACAATTGGATTATATGTAGTGAGTAATAATTAAAATCAAACTAAAGTATAATATAATCGTAACAACAAAAGTAAAAATAGCAATGTGTATAAAATTGCATCAATGACTTGAACAAGTGGTTTCACATGAATGGGAATAAATTAAAAATAAAATTAGCGTGCAGAAATGGAATAGTCCAGATGGATAATAAAAAATTAAATTAAAGAAAAGACTATTGTCTATAAAGTATACAATGTAGAGAAAAAAGAAGATTTGAACACATGGAGGAAAGCACCTTCGAAAAGTGTCTTGGTGCGACTATGAAAGGTATCTAATCAGAGGCGGTAGATTCGCCACAATAGAAGCAAGGTTCGAGTCAACGGAGTGTGCAAGGGAGTACTCGACTTGAACTTGCAAAGTGGAAATATTTTATTTTTACCTTTATATCTGGGATGTAGGACGTCCACGAAAAAATTTTTAAATGCGCACCCCCTACCCCAAGTAGAGGTAGGCTGGATTGTAGCCACACTTCTATACAAGAGGGAGGACAAGATACAATTGATCGAAATTACAAGAGACGGGCTAACAATTCCAGTCTGTTATATATTTTGAGTATTGTTATCACTAGCGATATCAAGATATAACTTTGTATTTTGTATTTTATGTGTAGATATATATATATATATATAGATGTACATGTAATATGTACACATATATATATATATACACATATATACATGCACTAGCACTATGACCCAGCAACAACGGGTCTTTAATGCTAGTAATATTATAAAAATATGTTATTTAATTTCTGAACGGTTTCGCTGTCTGTTTATGAAGTTTGATTTCTTTATCCATCAGTTTCTACTAAGACAGAGATGTAAGTAAAATTAATAATAGAGAAACGAAAATAAAACTTTAGAAACAGCTTAAAGGGAGATAATTGAGAAAGACTTGAAAGTGAACGTAAGATCGTCATCATGTAAAGTAAATATAACAAATAATCTAGAATCCTTGCCTGGTACAAGATCGATCCCAAAATTTAATCAGTTCATGCCAGTCACGAGGCCAAACATCCCTGAAAGTTTCATCCAAATCCACCCAGCGGTTCTTGAGATATCTTGTCCACAGATAAACAAACAAACAAACAATACGCTGACCTTTGCTAAGGCGGAGGTAATAATGAGCTTCTTGCACTCAGGTGTACAACAGCTGATTGGAAGAGGACAGAAAGAGATGGGGGGGGGAGAAGGCAGCATTGAGTAAAGAAAGAAGACAGCAATGGAAAGCTGAAAGCAGATGCAGAGAATAAGAATACAAAAATACAGGAGAGAGGGGGGGAAAGGGGCACAGAGGGGGAAAGGAATAGAAATAACAGTTAATATTGAGAGATTCATTTAATTAACTTTACTCTTTAATAACTAAATTAAAACTTCTATTAATGTTGTAATTAGAGTGGTGTTTGGTGCAGTATGACCGAATGGGTAAGATGTTTAAGTCATAAGTCTTTAATCTTCAGTTTAATCACTCGTTATGGTATCATTTTCTACAGCCTCAAGGCAACCTACACTGTGATTGAAATTGGGTAACTGGAAACTGCAGAGAAGCCTACTGAGTGAATGGTACCTACAATTCACCAGGCACACCTTTGTTACACACACTGACTCTGTGTTGGGAATTACATTAAGGGTATGCATACTGACAGAAGGCTTAATCATCTTTTATACATTCTTTTCTTTTTTTACTCTAGGCACAGGGCCCGAAATTTTGGGGGAGGGGCCAATCAATTAGATCAACCCCAGTATGCAACTGATACTTAATTTATTGACCCTGGAAGTATGAAAGGCAAATTCAACCTTGCCGGAATTTGAACTCAAAACATATATCATCCTTTATACATTGATTCAGTTCATTCAATAACTTTGTGTTCCTCAACCGCTGTCCATATGACCCCTGAGGATCCATATAAGATTTTTGGGGATCCACACAAGCAAAATAGTAAAACTGGGAATCCAAAGTAGTATTTTAGTGGGGGTTCATGAAAACATTTTGCTTTAGACATGTTTATTACAAGAAATAATTAGGTTTCTTTCTCTAATGTTTTACGGAGTTCACCATGTTTCCAGCCACTGAAATATCCTCTCAGAGAAAGTTATTGTAAACCTACACAAGTGAACGTGTGCAAAACAAAATAGAAATTCTGAAAGAAGAATTTATAAAAACTAGTTTTTCAACAGTAACCCTTTCCATAGCAGACTGGCTGAAACTGGCTCTGGCTTTGTAGTACAAATGTCTTGTTTTCAAAAGTTCTGAATTAAAATCTTCCACCAGACCTTAGTCACAATTTATGTTCTTTACACTAGCTTAATGATAACTAAGTTGGTTTACTAAATTCTTTGTTATATTTAAAATTGAGAAAAACACAGAGCATCTCAACAGAAATATGGTAACAAAAGGGTTAAAAAGCTACAGGGTTCTACCAGAATAAAATCAGAATCAAAAGGGAGTCCACAGGTAGAGAACCCCTATAATGACTGAATCTTTATTGTCAAGCAACAGAAATCCATCATCTCCACTGCCACCACCATTTGAGTAGAGGTAATGGCAAACATATTCAGTTACATTCTGTGTTCAAATCCTGTTGGGGTGGATTTTACTTTTCATCCTCCTAAGATCTATTAAAATAAGTAACACTCAAATATAGATCCAAACTTAATGAACAAGGCACAACTTCACACCCACAATCCATGCTGTAATGATGGCTATAGACTGTCGTGAACACTTAGCAGAAACACTGGGAATGTCGACAGCTGATTGGTCAGTTCTGAGAAGATGGACACCAAACAGAGATGTAAAGGAGTACAACAGAACCTTTGTACTCAGAAAGGTAGAGAGCGAGATAAAGAGCAGAGGGAGTAACCAAAGCATGCTCCATAGATCTGAGAAGCCGACCCAAGATAAAGGGTTTGTTTCCAGCAGAGGTTGACATGGGTTTAAATGCAGACATTACCTTCTCGAGCGGTCAAGTTGTACAGACCTTTCTTTTTCTTTTTTGCATTCTTTTTCGAACAAATGCAGCTTCGGCCCTTCTTGTTTTCTTTAGCATCATGGAGTAAAGCTTGTTTGAGACTTTCTCTCCTGTAAATGGTATATGTATTATACACAATATGGTATACTTATTTGACATTAAATGGTAATGTGTGCATGTGTTATAAAATGATGTATAAAATACAGGGAATATATAAATTACTTTCAGAATTTGTTGAAAAATAAGGAAAAATAAGGATAATTCAGCAGCAAAGTTTTATTAGAAACATCAGAACACTTCCATGTGGTCTCCATTGCTTGCACCTAACATGTTAATGGATTTCAACTTCAATAAATTGTGGAAGTTGTTAAGATAATTTATGAACAGCCTGAATGTGTGTGTGTGTGTGTGTATATATATATATATGAAATGATATATTTATTGTGCATGTATGTGTGTGTGTGTATATATATATATATATATTATATATATATATATATATATAATACAGATAAAGTTAGATAAGGCTGGTTTATGGGATTACCCTGGGTTTCACATCCATAAGACACTTAGCTTTACAGTGTATCACCAGATCCCAAACCTGTTGACTTATGGCCTCCCTAGAAAATAGAAGAGGAAAGATTTTGTAACTCTATATATGTATATATATATATATATCCATCATTGTTACACTCTCTCACTATCTCTCTCATATATAATATATATATATATCTCCATCATCATCAGTTAACATCCATATTCCATGCTGGCATGGATTGGATAGTTCAACAGGAACAAACAAGAGGACACCAAGTGACTGCTTTGGCATGGTGACAGCTTCTCTGTCTGGGTAACCTTCCTAATGTCAACCACTTTACAGAGTGTACTGGACTGCTTTTTTATGTGGCACCAGCACTTGTGAGATCAAATAATTCACAAGGCAAAACCCTTTGACAGAGTAGAAGTGCAATATTGAGAAAGGAGGCTTTATGCTAGCCGTTGAGAGGGTCAAGTATAACAGAGAGACAGGAACAGGTGTTTTACTACAGAGAAGATACAAGTCTATCCCAGGAGGAAAAGGAGAAAATATAAGGAAGATGTGCTGTGCTATAATGTATTGTAGAATATATTTGTAAGTTTTTTTTTTGCCAACTGTGTGTTATGACGACTGTAAACAATTTGTATAAGATATATGCAGACAAGGGGGGGAAAAAAGGAACAGCTGTACATGTTTCAACTTTTTTTTTGAGTCTTCATTAGCAGCTGTGCTATCTGGCCTTCGGGTGGTGCAATGCTAAACTGGGTGAGAGAATAAATCTAACAAAGAAGAACCATAGCAGAATAAAGTCTAGTTGTTGTTGTCTTTGAACCCCAGCTAGTGTTATCACACATATATTGCAAAGCTATATTATCTCCAATCAGTATAAAATACATTATTGGCTGAAGAACCTATACATATGTTTTATATCACATTATAGCAATGAAACCAAACACTAACATCATTTTAGTAATGTAAATACAGAAAATAATAACATTCTGGCACAAGAAATACAACATTATGAATTCAGAATCAATATTCTAAATAATTCTCTAAGGGAAGAAAGGGCAGAGTCCATGATCCTCTTCAGGTCCTTTGAAACTGACAGGAGGGAATTATCCCCAGATTTGAGTCAGACTCTGAAATTTTATAAAAGTGTGAACTCTATAAAAAGCATCAAAGGGCCAGGTGCCAGAGTTAAACTGGTTCAGGTGTTAGAAGAAAATCCCCAAAACAACTGACACATTTTCAATATCAGCAGGCAAGAATAAACAGCTTTGATGTTGTTGATCAAGCAGGTCTAAGACCAAAGGGTATAACCATTCCATTATTGAAAATGGACAGGGTGTAATTTGAGGGAGATTTGGGTGCTAATTAAAAGAAATTGGCTAATTGCATACAAGTTTTCTAATTGGTTTCTCATTTCAGCTAAAAGAAATTATCATGACGGCATAACAATTTGGTTGCTAATATCTTCACAAACAACAACAGTTGCAGTAGAATACCATAATTCCAATAAACTTACATTTCTTGAAAGAGCTTTGAAGGTATCAATCCAGCCATAGCATTCTCTTGCTGATCCTTATCTTTATAAGCTTGCCACCAATGCATATCTTCTTGGTCAATCACATGAAGAATATCTCCTTTCAAGAATGAAATGCCAAGTTCTCTACAGGGAATGTAATCATCTTCTTCAGGTTCATAGTTAAATAAAGCTCGAATACACATCTGAAATTGACGAAGATGGGAGAATTGGGAAACCATTATTAGACTGAATCTTTTGACTTATTTGCATGTAAGAATTTTTTTTTAAATGTATATATAATTAGAAAATTTAATTAAAATAATTTCTGAAATATATTCCTATATTAAAACTATCAAACAAAACAGAGCAAAGCTACATTCCAGTAAACGAAATTCAGTCACAATATTTCAGTTCTCAGTTGCAGCGATTTCATTTCAAGTCACAAATGTTGTCAAGCAGGGTCAGCAAAGTGGTCAATAGTTGAAGCCCTAGGGTTCCATATGGCCACACCCAAGGTGGTCAAGATAAACCCCCAAATTTTGAGCATTAAGGGCACTGAATTAGTAGCGAACTGAATTTGGAAGGGTGAAACAATTTAATGCTGAAACCCATTTAATTTCCAGCCAAATACTGATGCAATTACATCAAAACATATTTCATATTAAATATTCCAACTACATCAATCTATGATTGAAAGGTTCATAGACTGACTATGAAGGAGTGATGCTAAGGCTGTGAAATCTGGCATGCATTAATTTCAACTCTTCTTATTAATAACTGTATTGTTTCTTTCCAGGTAAACTGACATTTGACTTTCAAAAGAAGACTTTAAAGGTAATTAGTAGCAATTCCTCTTGAAAATGGATAAACCCTGGCATTGTAGTGCTACCTGCAGAAAAATGGTTCAGCTCCACCCATGACATTTATGCTGACATGGTTGATACATTAGGGTATGATGCTCTAGCTTTGTCAACAGTGCAAAAATGGGGAGCTGAATTTATGAGGAAAATGGAGAGTCTTACATATGACTCAGTTTCTGGACATTCTGCAACTGCCGTCACCAAGGAAAACGTTGACCGTGTTCTCCACAAGGTGATGGATGGCAGGCGATTGACTATAAATCAAATAGCCAATGCTATTAGCATATCCTGTGAGAGAGTTGAGAATATTCTACACAATGAACTTAGCATGGTGAAGGTTTTTGCTTGGTGGGTGCCATGGTTTCTAACACCCAATCAAAATCACACCAGGTTGATCACTTCATTAGAAAATCTGACATTGTTTGAGGCAGCTCCAGCTGGTATCCTTGTACTTTCTTAACCCAGGATGAATATTGGCTTCATCACTTTAAGCCAGAGACAAAGAGACAATTCATGCAGTGAAAGCTGCCCCTCCTCACCTGCTCCAAAAAAGGCCAAGGTCGTTTTATCTGCCAAGGAAGGTGATGGTCTCAATTTTTGTGGATACAAAAGGCCCTGTGCTTATTGACTATCTTCAAAAGGGCCACACCATTAATGGAGAGTACTATGCAAACTTGCTGAGGTAGTTACAAAAAGTAACGAGGACCAAACACTCAAGAAAACTGAGAAAAGGGTTCTCGTTTCATCAGGGTAATGCTCCAGCACTCAAGTCCTTGCTTCCAATGGTCTCTGTGCATGACTGTGGCTTTGAACTGGTTGATCACCCTCCTTATCTTCCTGATTTGGCCCCCATTTGACTATTACCTGTTTCCCAACCTGACAAAACACTTGACTAGGAACCAATATTCCAGTGATGGTATCGTATCTGCTGTTGATGACTTTTTTGACCGACATGATGAAAGCTTCTTCACCAATGAGATCCAAGAACTGCAACACCGATGGAAGGAGTGTACAGACTGCAAGGGGTCTGTTTTGAAAATTAAACCTCATTTGATCACATTCCATGAAAGTATCTTGGTCAGCCTATGAACTTTTCAGCCAAGCATCATAATATTTCATTAAGTATCTTCATTAAATTTATTTATTTCTTATTAAAAAGCAGTAATGATACAAAAGAACAAATGAATTTCTGTTTTCACTCACATTTTAAAAAATTTCCTTTAAAAATTTCTATGATGGTGGTTGATAAGTTATCAATTTCCTGAAGAGATCAATTTTTGCTGATCCCCACTCAAGAGAGATGCAATTCTATGATAGTCAGAATCACTGCTTCTATATAAGATTGCACGTATATAATGGAAGCCTTAAGCTTAAGCATTGTAAAATTTGTTTAATCCTTCAGTATTTAAACATGTCACACCTGGCCAAAAGATTCCACTTGCTTTGGCCTATGACACCAACCCTACGATGTCATTGCAAAAAAAAAAAAAATAAGCAATCACATCATTAAAGTCTTAGAGCTACAAGATAATGTCTGTCATCATCATCGTCATCATGAAACATCTGCTTTCCATGCTGGCATGGGTTGGACGGTTTGACTGAGTACTGGCAAGCCAGAAGAGTGCACCAGCCTCCAATCTAATCTGGCAAAGTTTCTACAGCTGGACGCCCTTCCTAATGACAACCACTCCGAGAGTGTAGTGGGTGCTTCTATGTGCCACAGGCATGAGGGTCAGTCAGGTAGTACTGGCAACGACCATGCTTAAAAGGTGTTCTTTACATGCCACCTCCACAGGAGCCAGTCCAGCGGCACTGGCAATGATCACACTCAAATGTTTTTCACATGCCACTGACATATGTGCCAGAAAGGCAACGCTGGCAATGATCATGCTCGAATGGTGCTTTTAACGTTCCACTGGCATGAGTGCCAATCAGGCAGTACTGTCATCGGCCATGTCAGCGATTTTGATTTCACTTGCCTCAACAGGTCTTTGCAAGCAAAGTTTGTTAAATGAATGAAGGGTACTCATAAGAGGACTGGCTATACACCACTGGCATAGGCCACAGGTTATGGTCTCACTTGGCTTGCCAGATCTTCTCAAGCACAGCATATCTCTGAAGGTCTCGGTCACTATTCATTGCCTTGGCAAAGCCCAATGTTCAAAGGTTATGCTTCAACACCTCATCCCAGGTCTTCCTGGATCTACCTCTTCCACAGACTCCCTCAACTGCTAGGGTGTGGCACTTTTTCACACAGCTGTTCTCATCCATTCATAACACATGACCATACCAGCGCAGTCGTTTCTCTTGCACACCACATCTGATATTTAAGTCCGACTTTCTCTCAGGGTACTTACACTCTGTTGTGTATGCACACTGACATTACACATCCAGCAGAACATACTAGCTTCATTCCTTGCAAGCTTACGCATGTCCTCAGCAGCCACGGCCCATGTTTGACTGCCATGTAGCATGGCTGTTCGTACACATGCGTTGTACACAGTCTATCTTTATTAACTGAAAACAATGAATAAATGAGCATCACATTTGAGAAAGTAAGCTGAAAGCTAAAGGATTAAAAAGTTCTCTCCTAATTAAAATGTTGCATCAATTGATATGTTTCTATGACACAGAATAGTAAGAATTCAAAAGAGGAAGAACAAGAAAACTTCTCCTGTTTCACTTACCGCATTGTTATTTGTGGACAAGATATGGTATGGGTTATTGCCCGGAACCACCATAAATGTTATTGTACCAGTCAGGTTAGCCTGAAATCATAGAAAAGTATTTTTAAAGTCGATACAAAAATGTTGAGTTGACTTCCTTCATTGTAGCACAACTGGTTTGTGAATCAGAAATTCAGATTCCATAACAACTCATAATAATATTATAATTATCATAATATTCTTTTCTTATTTTGGAACAAGGCCAGCAATGTTTGAGAGGAGGTGAAGTGGTTGACTTGGCCCTATTTCATTGACCCTGAAAGGTTGAAAGGCAAAGTTGACCTTAGAGGAATTTGAACTGATGAGATGCTATTAAGCATTTTGTCTGCTATGCTAACAATTCTTCAAGTTGGACACTTTATCATCATATCAATGTAATGATATAATAAAATATCCTGAGTGCAGTGTTTTTTAGCCCTAGGTCTACTCTATCAGCATTGACAGAGTAGATAGATGTGTGATCAAAAGTCTATTCTAGGCATGACCATCCCATATTTTTTGTTTCATATTCAGTCATAGCATATCGTGAACAAAACTGTCCAATGTGTTTTATATTGCAGACAATAAGATGTCATATGAGTTTCAGTTGCTATTTCTAGCAAACTGAGCAAGTATATAGAGGCTAACTCACTCTCATGTTAGGCTAGGACTATAAACAGGAAAGAAGTTCTTGGAAAGCCAAGTCTATGTCGTAGTTTCAATTCCAGATTGAGCCATTTTATTTAATATCATGTAATTATCAGCCAAAGTCAATGAACTCGTTAAAGGAACCAACTCTACCAAATCAAATAAGCTTTGACATACCTAGGGCTGAGATTTTTTTTTGGTGACCCACTAAACTTAGTTAAGGTCAAGGGCTATTTTGATTTTCATTTTCACAATGACTAAATATAAAGACTCGTTTAAGGGTCATAATGACCCCCACCCCACCATACACTGCCCTAATTGTATAGGGAATTCTTCTTTAAACCTGTCCTATCCATCTAAATTCTACAGACAAATCAACAAAGATACAGGCATGGCTGTGTGGTAAGCTACCAAACCACATGGTTTCAGGTTCAGTCCCACTGTATGGCACCTTGGACAAGAGTCTGTTATTACAGCCTTGAGCCAACAAAAGCTATGTGAATGGATTTGGGAGATGGAAACCGAAAATGGCCCAACGTGTGTGTGTGTGTGTTCCTTCTTGTCCTCCACCACTGCTTGACAACTGGTGTTGGTTTGTTTATGTCCCCATGATTTACTGGTTTAGCAAAAGTGACTAATCAGCCCCTTCAATGCATGGCTAATCGGCCCTCCAGCATGGCCACAATGCAACAACTGAAACTAGTAAAAAGACAAGGATATACCCCCTTCTCATCTTTGTTTTTGTTTACTAGACTCCCCCCCCACTTTTCTTTGTCTCTCTCCCTATTTCCATCTCTCTTTTGCTCTTTCTCTCCATCTTTCTCTCTTTCATGCTACAATAGAGACAATGCCATCAACAGAATGCATAAAACCAAACCAATAAGAGAGATCCTGCACTCAACCTGCTAGACATAACAGCCAAATACCCCATAAATTACATTCTGCCTTCTTTAAAAAAGAAAAAAAGAACACCTCACATAATGTGTTCTGAAGGTAAACTCTAAAAAGATAGGATGATCATAGTCATAACACCTTTAATTAGTTTACTCAATTGAGGTTAGCCAGTAGTTAAACAACATCATCACCCCCACCAATATTGGGGGAGTCATCTATATCTTTAGCTCAAATATCTTTTTTCGTTACACTGCCAATTCCATCCTCAAGAAGAAGCAATAAAATAAAAATAGAGATTACAGAGTCTTCCTGCCGTTCCGTACAACACAGGGAAACAAAATGTGAAATGGATGCACACCACCACACACACAACAAAAAAAAAAGGAGAGAGAGAGATAGAGAGAATACTAATCTACAGTTTTAACCCTTTTGGTTCCAACCTGAGACCATTCTTAGTTCTACAACACAAAAAATCTCATTCTAAACTGTTCATATTCAAATAAAAATTCTCCAGTATAATTTCAATCATTTAAGTTCTAAACATCAACTTAATAATGCAAAAATTTGGTTATTTTATTAAATTCCTTCAAAGTCGGCATTATTATGAAAATTAATCGAAACACACAGTATATTGCATTGCAAATAAGGTTAAGAAAGAGTTAATCAAAACATTTTCGCCAAACAGAATTTTTCAAAGAAGCCACCAAACAAATAGTGCCATTGATAGCAACCAGTTTTAACAGAAACCAATTTCTTTAATAATAATAATGATAATAATAATAATAAACAATAACAACATATTGATGAATTTTTAAAAAATATATACAGAGATCAAAGAGTACAAAGAGATTTGTCACAGAATTCCAAAGGGAAATCAAAGCTCTATCTCCAAGATAGCTTCCAAAAGCAAAATAACCAATCAACATAAATTGAATAAATAAATATATATAAGATTATATATAGAGATAACAACAACAACTGCAACAATAAAAACAAATAAATATCTTTTGAGATTAGAAAACAAATCATTCTGATCAGCAAGGGACTATAAACTGAAGATGGATTACCATTCTCATCCAAAGTTAAAAGAATTTCAGAGAAAGTTCTACAATATATGATTAATATGGCCGATAAGAACTCTCTACAAAAGTTAAAAAGGAGAAAAACAATAAAAATACATTATAAAGAAATAAAATATATTCATTCTTTCATGGTGACAATGTTGAAAAGTTATCATCATCATCATCATCACTATTATTGCCAGCATCATCATCACTACTCTGCATAACTAACATCACAAGCCATTGGAAAGAATTTCAACATATTTCACACAGAATTGTCAAAGCAAAGAATGAATTACCCATGCCATTTGTCAGCTGTCAAGATACTACATCTTCCAAAGATTCCATGCTTCCTGAAATTTACCAATTCTACTCCTGACGTACCTGTGTAACCTTTCTTCTTTATGGCTCTTTTATGGTTCCATTTTTTGTCTTCATCTTTTATCCTGTAATTCTAGCATTTATTGCTGTCTTTTTTCACTCAACTTATGCTTGTTTTTTTTTCTGTCCCCTCTTTTACCCTTTCCTGAAGAGTTGTAATGAACCTAGAGCTTGGAAAAAATGCCTTGCATCATTTCTTCCACCTCTTTACATGCCATGTTCAAAATCCTACTGAAGTCGACTTTGCTTTTGTCCTTTCAGGGGTTGACAAAATGACACCAGTCTAATACAAGGGACAGTTGGCATCATGCCATATTGAGAAACCATTATTACTCTTTATTATTATTATCATGATTTGCAAGAAAAAACAATTGAATCTCACTCAAATCACAACCTCCACAATCTTAAACAAGAGAAAAGAATGAACCTGTTGGACAATACAGACTTGAACAGATGGAGTGGTCATGGGTGAAATGCTTTTCAGTTTCAGTGTGTTCGATGCAGGCTGACAACATGAGGCTAAACAACAACACCTGTACTACCTTTATTATCTGACACTGTAGTGTCCACCTTAAGGTGAAAGTATTACCTTTAATTGCCCACTCCCTCTTCTAGTCACCATTGGTGAGGGTGCCTCATTAAATGCACTGGATATACAGAAATTGACAGGTGAATGGAGACAATGTAGGGTTGAGATTATCCCTTTGTCTGTCAGAAGACACGAAAACTTTCCTGGTGCTGGTTCCATGATGAAATACATCGAGTACACCTGGTAAAGTGGTTGGTGCTAGGCAGAAGGTCTCAGCATGAAACCATGGAATTAAACAAATGGAAGGTTTTAACTGAAAAGTGGTCTTTTGACATATCTAGGAGGGTAGTAACTTCTGAAAAAAGAACTGGCGCAGGTCCTAATGACCTGTCCATCCCATACCAGCTTGGAAATGTGGATGTAGAGATATTGATGATGATGGTAGTGATGAAGATGGTGGTGGTGGTAAAAGGACATAAAATCTATAGAGTACCAAAACTTTAAAAGGAGTACCAATTCTTTCTTTCAGCTATTGCACACCTCACCATCTTACTGTAGTGAGGAATTCAGCAACTCATTTAAAGAGACATGTTGTTGTTGTTCTTGTGGCTGGTTTCATCAGCAATAATAAAAGACTTTCCAGTTTAGCCCATCCTGCCTTCTTTTTTTAATTATTCTTCATTCCCTCAGGTATGTTTTGAAGACTACATTATCTAATAGTCATTTCTTCTTTAAAAAAGGTAAGCATTGCTTTGAGGGCAATATAGCTACCATTTTTAACTGGTCAAATGAACACAGATGCTCCACTTTTGTCTTGAGAGGAAAGTGTGTAACTACTGTTGCTGTTGTTGTTGGTGGTGTGTTGGTATGAAGTAGTGTCTTTCAATCCCCACCCTGCTCGAATTTAGGGCTTTGTACCTATGCTAGAAACGATATCAAAGAATGGTGGATTAGAAGAAGCATTAGAGCTGGACAAAACACTGTGTGGTATTTATGCTCAGAGTTCAAATCGCAGTGGTTGGCTTTGTCTTTCATCCTTCAGGGATGAAATAAAGTACCAATCAAGTACAGGGATCAAAGTACTCAACTAACCCCCTCCTCCCAAATTTCAGACATTGTCCCTATGTTAAGAAACATTACTGTCATATGTAATTAGATATACAGTTAAATGTTTGTCTCCTAAACTTACATAAATAGGGGCTTAGTGACTAATTATTATTTATTTACCTTTCCTTTACCATATTCCTGTTAGAACATCCTGCTTGTATTTCAATTGGTTTTGAAAATAATGAGGAATTCAATAAAATAAAAAGGGTCTTTGGAACTGAAATTCCCATGAAATTTTGATGGAAGGGCTTAATTTATATCACCTAAAATCAATAAGTTGGATTTGTAGAACTAGAAGAAGTCTCGGGTGAATTGGTGTTCAAAGGGTTAATCTCCATGCAGAGGATTAGAGAGATTAACTTACCATTAATTCGGACACATCATCCACATTCTGTCCCTTCATCGTATGTTGGTTAATTTCCAAAATCTCATCCCCTTCATGCAAAAGGCCTGAGTTTAAAGAAGAAAATAAAACAAGTCAGAAAAGAAAAAGCAACTCTCGTATTAGACTCTCTCTCCCCCTCCCTCTTTGCATGTTTTTTTTTCCTGTCTCATTGTGTGTTTGCCTCTGTTTCCATGTCTCTCTAGCTTCATGTATCCCATTGTCAATGTCTCTCTGAGCATATATGTACAGAAGTCTCTCTTTCTCTCTCTCTCTCTCTCTCTTTAATTTCATCATTCAGGTTACTAGAACAATACTGAAAATGTCTATTTTTTTCGTTTTCTTCTGAGACATGAAATTACAAATTGAAAAAGACAGATATAAAACTGACAAACAGACAGCTACATAAATAGACAACACAAACAATTGGACAGGCAGACATAGATGAAGAAATGAAGAGAGAGGCAGGCAAGTCAACATAGGATGGTAGAGAGAGAGTTAAGTCGGAGGAAATAGAAATGCCAAGAGATAGAGAGAGAGACCTGCAGATAATAGCCCTAGGTCAGTGCTGAATAAAGAGATTCATAATGAAAAGCATTCCAGCCTGGGGTCACCCTGTTTGTCTTTAGGGCATAGTATATCTAAAACTACATTATCTGAGGTATCCTTTTTAAGAGATGGGGGAGATTTGGCTGTTTTTTCTTGACATTTAAGTAACCATGGAAATGCTTCCTCCATTGGTCAGTCAACCACAACAGAAATGGGTAGGCCATCTAATGTACCTTCTTAAGACACTAGGGCAGTGGTTCCCAACCTTTTCACTACCAAGGATCCCTTTCATTTAAATGAGTTGTCTCACAGACCCCTTTTAATATGCTTGTCCTTGTCTGTGTGTATGATGTGTGTGGTGTGAAATTTTGAATTTAGTTCATAGACCCCCGGAACTACCTTTGCTGACCACCAGGGGTCCGTGGACCACAGGTTGAGAACCACAACATGAGTGAGATTTGACTGCTATTTCTTGACAGCCAAGTGATTATGTCAAAGCTTCTCCCAATTTTAGTCAGCCACATTGAAACAGGGAGGCAGAAATGAATTGATGTATATATAAGGTGAATGACCATTGAGAAGTGGACAGATTGATGGACAGACAAACAGACAGGTAAGAAAACAGGTAGGCAAGAAGAAATATTTGGTGATTAATCCTAATGAAAAACAAGCAAGATTTTAATTACACAAAAACATCTTTGATATCCTCAGGTAAGCCTCAACTTGTATATCAAGTTTGAAGTTAAAAGAACATGTTTCTTCTTGTTACAGACTCTCTCTCTCTCTCTCTCACACACACAAATTATATAAACTTTATAAATATATAAACATACGCAAACATATATATACTACATTACATACACACATGCATATATAGAGAGTAAGAGGGAGACAGAGCATGAAGGATAGAAAGGTAATGAAATATAATGAGAGGGAAAGAAATGAGGAGGGGGAGAGAGTAGTAAGGGAGGAAATATGAGATAGTGGGAGGAAAAAAGGAGTGAGTAAGGCAACAAAGCAACAAGGGGGTAAGACGGGTGCAGTAAGAGATAAAGCAAAGCAAAGAAAGGGGGTGGGAGAAGGAAAGAAATTTGAAATTTGGCAAAGAATTTGTTAGAAATATATCTTCAATGCATTTAATGAAACTGCTGAAAATTGGATGATAATTGAAAAATATATCACAGCATCAGTTTATTAGGGGCTATTTTTCCCCCTGCTACAGGAAACTCAGAGTAATGATAGAGTAAAGCCTCAGCCTTTTGATTACTCTGAGGTAAAAAGCAGAAGAATTTTCAACGCAGCTTTGGGTTAGAAGTGTTTGGTAGGGTTCATGTCAGGAAGAGCATCCAAATGTAGAATATCAACTCAAAAAAGTCTCATCAACTCAATGCTGGGTTGTTTAACATTTGTTTTACCATTATAGCTCTGACCGGATGGTTAGATATGCAGGATTCTACAGCTGGATGCTCTTCTTGTTGCCGGCCCTTCTTTGTTTTTCAAGTAAGGGATTACTTTATGCCTGAGGTCTCCAAGAGCACAGATCATAATATGAACAAAGAATATTAACATCAGCACCACTTCACTGAAGCAGTGACACAAGCTGCAGTCAAATGACTGAGACAGGTAAAGGATAAAAGAGACAAGCACCTTCACACCACACAGGATGGGTTTCCCAAGGTTCCAGTCTACCAGATTCCCTCATGTGGCATTGATCAGCCTAGAGCTAAAGGAGAAGACACTCACTCATTGATCAGCCTAGGGCTTAAAGAAGACCCATGCAGTGAGGCTGAACCTGATACCAGGCGGTTTACAAAGTGGACATCTAAACCACACAGCTAATAATAATGAACGAAGTTACAGTGCCTTGTATTTCTCAGTTTTTACAATAGGTACACTGTCCCCTTGCATGCTGTCAGAGTCAACTACAAGGGTTTCCATCAAGTAAGGGCATCTGGCTATAAAACCCATGGCAGGATGGATAAACAGACAGAGTTATCATTCTTTCTAAGTTTGATACATCATCATCATCATCGTTTAGCGTCCGTTTTCCATGCTAGCATGGGTTGGACGGTTCTACTGGGGTCTGTGAAGCCAGAAGGCTTCATCAGGCCCAGTCAAATCTGGCAGTGTTTCTACGGCTGGATGCCCTTCCTAACGCCAACCACTCCGTGAGTGTAGTGGGTGCTTTTTACGTGCCACCCGCACTGGTGCCAGACAGAGCTGGCAAACGGCCACGAACGGATGGTGCTTTTTATGTGCCACCGGCACGGGGGCCAGGCAAGGCTGGCAATGGACACGAAACGGGGTGGTGCTGGCAACGGTCGCAAAACGGAAAGTTCTCTTACATGCCACCGGCACTGGTAACACATCTGCAATTTCCATTGATCGATTTCGATTCTGATCCTCACTTGCCTCAACACGTCTTCACAAGTAGAGTTTTGTGTCCCAAGAAGGGAAGGTATGCATACGTAGGCTGGCTCCATCCCATGTAGAAGGCCACGGGTTATGGACTCACTTGTCCTGCCGGGTCTTCTCGCGCACAGCACACTTCCAGAGGTCTCGGTCTCTAGTCATTTCCTCAGTGAGACCTAAAGTTCGAAGGTCGTGCTTCACCACCTCGTCCCAGGTTTTCCTGGGTCTGCCTCTTCCACAGGTTCCCTCAACCGCTAGGGTGTGGCACTTTTTTACACAACTATCTTCATCCATTCTCGCCACATGACCATACCAGCGCAAACGTCTCTCTTGCACACCACAACTGATGCTTCTTAGGTCCAGCTTTTCTCTCAAGGTACTTACACTCTGCCGAGTGTGAGTACCGGCATTACACATCCATCAGAGCATACTGGCTTCATTTCTAGCGAGCTTACGCATATCCTCAGCAGTCACGGCCCATGTTTCACTGCCATGTAGCATGGCTGTTCGTACACACGCATCATACAGTCTGCCTTTCACTCTGTGCGAGAGGCCTTTTGTCACCAGCAGAGGTAAGAGCTCTCTGAACTTTGCCCAAGCTATTCTTACTCTAGCAGTTACACTTTCAGCACACCCACCCCCGCTGCTGACTTGGTCACCTAGGTAACGGAAACTATCAACTATTTCTAGTTTTCTCCCTGGAAAGTGACGGAAGTGGTCTCAGAGCATTTTCAGTGTTTATTGTTCCTGAGCATCTGCCACATACAAAAACCATCTTCCTAGTTAGCCTTCCTTTGACATTGCTGCATCTCTTATGTGTCCATAGCTTACACTTGGTGCATCTTATAGAGTTTCTACCTACACCTTTTCTACAGATCGAGCAGGGCCATCTACCTGAAGGTGTTTGTGATTTGTCTACCTTCCTACTGATTACGACTTTGGTTTTAGCTAGATTGACTCTGAGGCCCTTCGATTCTAATCCTTGTTTCCACACCTGAAACTTCTCCAGTTCTGATAGCGACTCAGCAATTAGAGCAAGGTCATCAGCATAGAGGAGCTCCCAAGGGCATCCTGTCTTGAATTCCTCTGTTATTGCCTGGAGGACTATGATAAATAGGAGGGGGCTGAGTACTGAGCCTTGGTGGACTCCTACCTCTACCCGGAATTCTTCACTGTACTCATTTCCAACCCTCACCCTACTAGCAGCGACCCTATACATGGCCCGCACAGCTCTCACTAACCATTCATCTATCCCTAGTTTCCTCATTGCCCACCAGATAAGGGATCGGGGGACCCTGTCGAAGGCTTTCTCCATGTCAACAAAAGCCAGGTACAGGGGCTTATCTTTGGCTAGGTATTTCTCCTGCAGCTGCCTTACCAGGAATATAGCATCAGTAGTACTTTTCCTGGCACAAACCCAAACTGCATCTCATCTAAACTAACTCTCTCTCTAATTAGTTGGGCTATGACCCTCTCCGTGACCTTCATCACCTGATCCAACAGCTTGATACCTCTGTAGTTATTTGTATCTAGGGCATCACCTTTACCTTTGTAGCAGTTGACTATTATACTGCTACACCAGTCATTGGGTATGACCCCTTTGTGTATCACCTGATTAACTATACGGGTAACTAGGCTATAGCCAACACTACCAGACATTTTGAGCATCTCTGCAGTGATTCCTGATGGGCCTGGGGCTTTCCCTGTCTTCATGCTTCTAATTGCCTTAGCTACCACGGAACTATCAACTCGGATAGCTGGTCCCTCTGTTGGGTCAACATTCGGCAGACTCTCTTTATCCCATTCATTTTCTTCATTCAGCAACCTTTCATAGTGGCATCTCCAAACCTCTCTCTTTGCATCCTCATTTAGCGCAAGTGAACCATCTTCCATGCGAACACACTTCTCTCCTACCACATCACGATTCTCTCTCACACACTGTCTTGCAACACGAAACACCTCCAGTCTTTGGTCCTCACGGCGCAGAACATTGGCAAATTTTTTCTTATCTGTTTCCCCTCTGGCTAAATAAACCTGTCTCCTAGCTTCTCTTTTGGCAGTCTGATACAATTCCCTGCTACCCCCATTTTTCCAGACCTTCCAAGCCTGTCTCTTTTCTCTAATAGCCCTGTCTACAATATTGTTCCACCACCACGTTATTCTAGGTCGAGAGGGGACTTTGCACCAGCAACAGATCTGGTCAGTGGCTCTCAGCAGGTTGTCCCTTAGAAACGTCCAGCTGTCTTCTACCCTCTGTGATGCTCTATCCCCTTCTACTTCGTCAGAGGCTTCAAGTAATATGTCCCTAAATCTCTGTCCATTTGCAGGATCTTTAAGCTTCCAGATCCTTCTTCTCCATATTTGTCGTCTTCTGGTTGTCCTCCTAGTCCTGATCCTAAAGTCACTAACTACCAGTCTATGTTGTGGGGTACATTCTTCGCCTGGGAAGGTTTTGGCATTTATAAGCAGCCATCTCTCCCTTTGCCTTGCAAGGATGTAGTCAATTTGGCTGGTATGTTGGCCCGATTGGTAAGTGACTAGGTGGCTGGTAGGTTTCCTGAAGTTAGTGTTGCAAATCATAAGATTATTTGCATCGCAGAACTCCAGCAGCCTGGTTCCCTCCTCGTTGCGGGAACCAGAGCCATAGCCTCCATGTACGCCATGGAAGCCCCCAGCATGTCGTCCAACGTGACCATTGAAGTCACCAGCCACAAAGAGAAGGTCTCTGTCGTTCGTCAACGAGGTAGTCTGCAGTAGAGTGTCATAGAATCGGTCTTTCTGTCCATCAGATAGCCCCGACTGAGGAGCATAGGCTGATATAATGGTTGCTAAACCATGATGAAGCACTAATCTAATCTTAAGTATTCTGTCACATACTCTGATTACCTCAATTACTTTATCTAACCATTTCTCAGCGATAAGTATACCCACGCCACCAACCCCGTCAGTGTTCCCTGCCCAGAAAATCTTGTACCTGCGTTCCTTGCCTGTGAGGAACCTAGCTGATCCTCCTCTCCACCTTATTTCTTGCATGCAACATATACACGGCCAACAATTCTGAAGGAAGTGGATAAGTACTTTACATTGAGTCCAGTACTTCAATGGTACTTTATCAACCTTAAAAGGTTGAAAAGTAACAGGCTTAAGTGGGATTTGAACTCAGAATGTGAAGAACCAAAAGAAATACTGCTACACACGTCTGATGCGCTAACAATTCTGCCAGTTCACTACCTTAGATAGATAAACAGTAATTGCAGATATGCATCTTAAATCATCTTAAATAATGAGGCATAACAGACCAACCAGCTAGCAGCCAATCAACGGTCCCAAGGAATTCCCCACGGTCATTAATATGGATTCATAACCAATCAACAAACCAACCACGTGTCCCCAGTCAATCAGCTATAAATGCCCCCTCCACACACAGCAGTAACCAATGTACAACAAACTGATTGAATACAACACTTCTAAACCTCAGAGGAACCACAGAGCTAAATCTAGCTAATCTAGATGCAGTTATGAATTTCCATCAACACCAAACTGTCAAGGGAAACGAAACACAGAAGAAAGCAGAATTCTGAACTCTTCCCGTCTTGTTATTCATTTATTTATTTATTAGTCATCCAACAGAACAACGATATTCTTTATTTTCCTGTCTTTAATTATATACGTCTTGTATTTCAACAACTTCACTTCAAAAGGTCACTGCTCGATTGATTACCAGACATGTCAAAATATTCCAACTATTTCTGTATATCTCAAAGAATCAAGGTATGAAGGAAAGACGGAACTTCCAATAGAAACACAAGACCAAATACCTGTTTTATTTGCTTCCTCAAAAAAAAAAAAAAAATGCAAAAAGCTTAGATAACAGCCTCTTCGTAGCAATATTTTAATATAATATGGAATTTCTTTGAATAATCTTTAATGAATCAAGATGACTGTTTTTAATTGTTGTTTAATAATGACTATTTATTAATTTTATGCCAAATTAACACAGTTGACTTCTAAAGTACAAATGCTTAACGCCATCAATTTGTGTGTGTGTGTGTGTGTTTGTATATGTATTTATGTGTATAGACAGGCAGACAGAGAAACCATGATCACTAAAGTTTGTTATTTTTTTTGTAAATTAAATATTTCAGAGAAACCATATCCCAGACAGACAATCCTTAAGTTAGTAATACGAGAGGATCGGGAATAAATAAATGAAGAAATTGTTGATAAATATATTATTTAGAAAAACCATTCAAATCAGGTTTCATATTCTTTAATTAGTATAACTTTCACAGATTCTATGGTTGCAACATTGTAAAGAAAAAGGCCTCAACATCATTGCTGAGCTGAGATTTGCAAGAAATAGCAGCCAAATCTATTCCTGAATTACATTTTACTGTTGTTAAAAAGAAAAAGACACAAAACACAAACATTCCCAGAAATCTGAAAAGATGAGATGGTCGTTGGTGGAATGCAGCCTGAAGGTTAAACAACAAGCCGCAGTGACGTGTCCTCTACACAACATGAAAAGTCGGACTCTTTGGTTGGAATTTCTTTTAGTGCCAAGTGTAGTGACAAGGGTGCAAAGAGAGCTAAACCTTGTGAAATAGCAACATAAAATACAAGTCAAATAGTAAGATACCAAGTGACAGCAGAGGCCTGGAGTAGTTTTCTGAAGTGAATCAGAGACAGAGCAGAATACTGAGCACAAAACTCAAGCAAAATAGAAGGGTTGCAACAACAACAACAGCATTAAAAGATTTTTTTATATTTTCCCAACTTGGAGACTACTTCCTTCTTGGAGTGAAGATTATTTGCCAACATAACATGGTTTAGGACAAATGTTGCTGTAATTTAACCCCAGGAGACATCGTCTCCAGCTGGCTATACAATACGATCTGTGTCCTTATATTTTCAAACAAGGGAATCTAGAACCCCCACTCAGCTCAAAACAATATCTGTGTATCGCGATTTCTGGATTATTTCACTTCATCAACACAGAATAATTGTTCGGCTAGAGGCCCTAAACCAGTACTGACTGCCACGTTACGTTGGCAAACAATCTTTACTCCAAAGTACTGTTGCAGAATATCTGTTGTTGTGAGATTTAAAAATAGTAATTTTCTAATTTATAGATCAGCGACTAGCTGTCACTTTGAAAACTATATATTTCGAATGGGAATTTGGCAGTGCCACCTCTAGCCAAACAATTATTCTGTGCTGATGAAGGGAAATAACCTGGAAATTGCGATACACAGATATTGTTTTAAGCTGAGTGGAGGATCTAGATTCCCTTGTTCAAAAATATAAGGACACAGATCATGTCATATAGCCAGCTGGAGACGATGTCTCCTGGGGTTAAATTACAGCAACATTCACCCTAAACAAAGACTGCCACGTTATGTTGGCAAACAATCTTTACTACAAAGTACTGTTGCTGAATATCTCTCATGAGATTTAAAAATAGTAATTTTCTAATTCCTTCTTGGAGTAAAGATCATAAGACCTTGAGACAAAGATTATTAGTTTAAAGAGTGCCCTTACAAACGACAATTTTGTTAATCTGTGAGTGCAGAATTTAAAGGCATTGTTGTACAGCAAAATCATTCAAATGCTAAAACTATTTAGATTGTGTGTTGTAGAAAAGATGGAAGTAACTAGGTGAGGAGAGTGGTGGAAATGAAGCTGAAGTGGAGTAGGAACAGAAGGCCATAAAAAGAAGAGAGAGGGCTAAAAGTGATGAAGAACAAAAACAAGGGAAGTAAATATATACTTACCACTCTTATCTGCCGCACCTCCTTTGACTATGCGTGCAATTATCACAGATTCGCCTTCATTTTTGACAGTAGCACCCTGGTATGGAATAATAAAAATTAACAAATTAAAATGGTGGTAAATAAATTGACAAAAGTAATAACAGACTTGGGAATAAATGCTAATCAAAACTTTGAACTGTTCAAGACATCCACATATTATGCAACACATGTCAACTTCAACCTTAGAACCCAATGAAACTCCACCAGTTCTAGGCTAACTATCCCTAGCAACATATGGGCTACACTCTTGACAAATAGAAACAGCTATATGGCTGGCTAAAACCATCCTGTGTAGCATGTACATCCATGTCCCAATGCAACCAAACTTCTCTGCCTTTGGCACTCTGCCAGCCATGAAGACAACCGTTCCAGCTGATCAAATCAACAGAGCAGCCAACTCATGAAATTCATGTATTCCACAGACACCCATAATCTTAACATGGTTCTTAGGGGGATTCAGCATCACCCACAACATGACAAGTGTGGCCTTTTGAATTACAGGTAAACACTTATTTCTGCCAGCCAAGTGAATTGGCGGTACATGAAATAAAGTGTCTTGCTCAAGGACACAATGCCTTACTGGGAATTGAACTCATAGCCTTACAATCATGAACTGAATACCCTGACCACTAAGCTACAAAAGCTTCCGAAACATTCACTCACAGCTGAACTACAGCAGATGAGAAAAAAAAGGCAGTTACACTATAAGGCTTTGAGAAAAAATGATCCACCCCAAAAAACTGGGTGGCTCTAACCCACCATCACAACCTCTATGAGAGTATCAAGGGAACATCCTGCAGCAAATATTAATACACACAACTGCAACCGAACCCTCAGTGTTACTACAATTGCAAGACATCACTATCGTTAATGACCTCTCTTGGAGACCTCAAACCCTGAACATAGCAAAGAATGTCTCATAATGAGGGGCCTTCCCCCACTTCATCAGAAACTACTACAGTCACCAACAACTACTAACTCTCTAGTGTAGGGTTGGCCAATGCCCTGTGAGCGATATTTGGTAAGCATAAACTATGAGAGAGGCTAGTGAACGTGTAAGCAGGTGTACGTTTGTACCTGTGTTAGTAAACACAGGTGTAAAACCAACAATAGTCATTCAATAGAGATCAATGGGGTCAATATAATAATCAACTAAAACCTTTGAAAGTGGTGCCCCAGTATGGCCTTACCCCAATGACTGAAACCAGTAAAAACAAATATACAAATATCTTGAACCCACAGGTTTTCAACTATGGCACAACTATATACAGCCTGATGATCTTTTATTAATTACAAATTATGCATATACTTTCAACTTTTCATCATAAAAGAGAGGCTTTGATGACTCCATTTCATAGTAATGGGCATCTCAGGCTTAGAACGATTACACCACATCCTTGCATCTCATAAGAGGCAACAGAAAGAGCATCTGGTCCTCAAACATTGCCTCAGATATTCGCATGCAACCCATCCCAACATTAGAAAGAAGATGTATAATAATAATAATAATAATAATAATAATAATAATAATAATCTTTATGTTTATCTCAACCACACAAGAATAACGGTTTCTAATTTTGGCACAGGGGCCAGTAATTTTGAGGTGGGGGTGGGGGGGGGGGCAAGTCAGTTATAGACCCTCAAGAAGATGAAACGCAAAGTTGAGGTTGGCAGGGTTTTGAGCTCAAAATGTTAAAAGCCAGAAGAAATGAAATGTCACAAACCATTTGGTCTGAAGTGATGATAATTCTGCCAGAGGGCTGTCATGGTGATGATGATGATGAGGAGGAGGAAGAGGAGGAAAGGGAAGAAAATGAGGAGAATGAGAATGAAGGGGAAAGAGGAAAAAGATGAAGT
Source organism: Octopus sinensis (assembly GCF_006345805.1). Lineage (NCBI taxonomy): Eukaryota > Metazoa > Mollusca > Cephalopoda > Octopoda > Octopodidae > Octopus > Octopus sinensis. Next base: position 8,161,811 of record NC_043007.1, on the reverse strand, counting down.
GAGAGGAGGAGGAAGAGGAGGGGAAGGAGGAGGAGAATGAAGAGGAAAAGGAAGAAGAGGGGAGAGGAAGGAGAAAAGGAGTAGGAGGAAAGGAATAGGAAGAGGAAGGGGAAAGGAGTAGGAAGTGGAAAAGAAGGAAACGGGTTTGCAGACCCCTAATCTATCCAACATTAGGGGCTGGTTGTTATGTTTGATAAATAATATTTTATAATTATCTCCACAAATCTATGTGCATCAATGTTTCTAAAACAAGAGCATCTTTTTGGGGAACAAAGATGAAGAAGAGCAAACCATGGCTTCTCAGAAATTAGATTGCTAACTGGACAGACTAAAAGAAAAAAAAAAAAAAAAGAGACAAAGACAAAGAAAAAAGCATAGCAGTAGATGAACTTACCAGTGGTTCTGAAGTCTTTTCTAAGTGAATAATTCGGACAGCACCTTCTCCATACTGTTTAAAAGAATAATCTTTAGTTTCCTTGTCTTCGGAAAATCTTGGGTTTCCTGAGAGTTGATCGTGGACTTTGAGTAAACTCTGAAAATAAATAGCAGAAACAGTTTTTAATAACAAGTATCAAACACATGGCTATGTGGTAGGTTTTACTTTCCAATCACATGGATTGGCGTTTAGTTGCATGGTGTGGCACTTTGGGCAAGAGTTTTTTTCTGTAGCTGCAGGTTGACCCAAGCTTTGGGAGAGGATATGGTAAACAGAAATTGAAAGAAGCTCACTGTGTGTGTGTGTGTGTGTACAAGCATGTGTGTGCATGCATGTGTGTGTCTCTTTCACTGCTCTTGTCTTGACATCATGTGATGGTTGTAAACGAGAGTCACCGTCACGCAAACAGTACACGTCATTTCTAATCTTCTGTGTAAACGCGTCTGACCCAGGGAAATCTATTACCTGACTTGTAAACAGGTGAGAATTGGCAACAAAAAGCAGTAGCTGGCTGTAGAGAATTTGTCTCAATGAATTCTACCTGACCCATGCAAGAATGGACGTTAAAATGATGATGGTGGTGGTGGTATGTAGGTATGTGTATAAGTGTGTTACACATATACATATATGTATAAGAGATGTGTTTGTATGCTATGCATCTATTTTTATGTGTGTTTACTTATATATATGTTAGAGTGTTATGTACATGTGTGTATATATATAATATATATATATATATATATATATATATATATATATATATATATATATGTATGAGTGAGTGTGGTCAAAGGTTACAATACCATAGCCAAAAGCATCGTCAGTGAATAAAAGATGTAGAATGGTTGACAGCTGAACACAAACCACCATTAGTTATGAGTTCATAATAAAATTCACCACACACACACACACACACTGTGCTTGTGCATAGCAAATCTAATGAGTATTTCACATTTAACCCTTTCATAATAAATGCCACATTTACAGTAGAATCGTTTGCAAATAGAGAAGTCTATAGTGATTTCCATTACATGTGTCCCCCTCCCATCTCTCTCTTTCACCTCTCCCTCGCTCTCTCTCTCAGGACTTGAAAGCTTTAACATGTTGACTGAGATTCACAACTAAGCCAGCCTTGCGCCCCCCCTCCCCATCACCGTCCACAGCTTCCAACATCTGTTGACATGAAACGGTCAACATACTGATTGGAACATTTACAAGAGCTTACCAAATGGTTCTTCTATTAGCGGAATGTTGATATGAAAGGGTTAGGAAAAAGCAGAAATAGAGGAAAACAGCACTCCCCTCCTCTCCCTCCAATCCTTCCCCCCTCTCCCTCTCTTAATACAAATGATGTTGTTCCAAAAATAATATAAAAAAAGACAACAAAAGTTGTAAAAAATAAAAACTACAAGTTTCTGTAGATTGTATAAAGTGGAGATATTATTTATGGTAACATGGTGAAGGGTGAATAAATAAGAATAGCAATGGAGGGGGGGGGGCGGCGGATTAATAAACTAAGCTTGCTTCCCAACCCTGTGGTCTTGAGTTCAGTCCCACTCTGCAACACCTCGGGCAAGTGTCTTCTACTGTAGCCCCAGGCTGACCAAAGCCTTCTGTGTGAATCTGGTGGATGGAAACTGAAAGAAGCCCATTGTATATATGTGTATGTTTGTCTCCCAGCATTGCTTGAGAACTGGTGTTAGTTTGTTTACGTCCTTCTAACTTAGTGGTTCAGCGAAACAGACCAATAGACTAAGTACCAGACTGAAGAATAAATATTGGAGTTGATTTGTTCAAGACAATGCCCCAGCATGGCCACAGTCGAATAATTGAAACAGGTAGAATAAAAGAGATGATGATTCTTAGAAAGGCACAAGGCTTGAAATTTTGAGGGAGAGGGTTAGTTGAAGCTGTTGGCCCCAGTATTTAACTGGTACTTTTTCTTTTTGATCCTAGAGAGACAAAAGGCAAAGATGACTTTGGTGCAGTTTCAACTGAGAATCTAAAGAATCAGAACAAATACAGCAAAGCATTTTCTTTCCCCCTTGATGCTCCACTGATTTTTGCCAAACTGTCAGCCTTAATCATAATAATAGTTACAGTAGTAACATTTATGATTATTAACCAGAGCTGTGGAGTCCGAATTGGAGTCAGAAACAATTAAGGGGTAGTCGGAGTTGGTAAAACTATACTGACTCTGACTCAGAATATTTTTAGTCTTTGATATAAACCAATTATAACAAATAGGCCTATTCAAAGTACAAGTGGTATGCATATGCTTTATGAGATATGTAGAATTGGAGGAGCCAATAGTACAGGAGTTGGAATCAGAGTTGGAGTCAAAGTCTTTTGCTTTGACTCCACAGTCCTGTTATTAACCCTTTAGTACTGAGATTATTCTGTCAAATGCAGGGTTTCTTTATTAGCCCCGCCTTAGCAAAGGCAGAAGTATTGTTTTCAGTTGCATTTGTTTGTTTGCTTGTTTGTCCATGGACAAGATATCTCAAGAACCGCTGGATGGATTCAAATGAAACTTTCGGGGATGCCTGGCCTCATGACTGGCATGAACTGATTAGATTTTGGGATCAATCTGGTATCGGACAAGGATTCTGGATTATTTTTCCATTTTTTTTACTTAATTTATTTTTGAGAGAGCAGTTGGGTTCATTTTCAGTATTCTCGTTTGTGAGAGAAGTCGAGTTTATTTCAGATATTCTCATTTTAAAAATCATCCCTGGCTAATCATTGAGAAGATGTTGGCAGCGGTCTGCCCTCTCTGAGTGCTCTTGTTTACATTGTTTTCAATTAATCCTGCATCATCTTGTAGTTTAGACATTTCGATGATGCAGTTGTATATTTTTAGAATGACATTGTAGGGTTAAGGTGAGAAGCTGGATCTGGCCAGTTTCAACATAAAACAAGCTAAATATTTTGGTCAGCTATGGCTGGTTTGAATGCTAAAGGGTTATAGCATTGAGCTCACAGACTCATCCATCTTTACGTTTGGAGTTCAAATTCCACTAAGGTCAACTTTGGCTTTCATCCTTTTGGGGTCAGTAAAATAAGAACTTGTTGAGCACTGGGGTTGATGTAATCAACTTAACCCCTCCCTTGAAATTACTGGCCTTGTGCCAAAATTAGAAATCATTGTTATTGTTTTTGTGTTTTGGGATGGTCTTTTTTTTGTGCCAAATAAACACATGCACTCCATGTTTATTCTTTACTTGATTGAAGTAAAGTGGGGCAAGAGCACACACGAAGACGAAAAGTGTTGCTGAAGAGGTCACACAGGCATGACGAAAGATTTCTAAAGAAGACGAGTTAGAATAAGAACAGTAATAAATGAGTGAAGAACGAATATATAGCGTGTGCATGTGTTTATTTGGCCAAAAAAAAAAAAAAAAGACCATCCCGAAATACAACAATATCCATTTCAACACCTGACTTCACATCAAGAATCTTGCTACACACATTGATAAACATATTTATTATTATTATTAAATGGGGTCGATATAAATTGCCTAGCCCCTCCCACAAAAATGCCTATAGTAGAAAAGATTATTATTATTATTTACAAAGGCAGCAAGCTGATAGAATCATTCTTGCAGCAGGTAAAATGCTTAGCAGCATTTCGTCTGTCCTTAAGTTCTGAGTTCAAATTCTGCCAAGGTCAGCTTTGCTTTTATCCTTTCAGGGTCAATGAAATAAGTACCAGCTATGCACAGGGTCCCCCAAATTTCAGGCCTGGTGCCTATAGCAGAAAGAATCATTACCATTATTATTATTATTATTATCTGCATTGGCGCAAAGCCAGAAATTTATAGGTGGGGCACAAATCAGTGGATTTGTAGAACCTCAAGAGTAGCAGACAAAATGTTGTGATATTGAATTATGTTCCTTTAAATACTGAGTTCGGATCCAACCAAAGTCAACTTTGTCTTTCATCCTGCCAGGGTCAATAGAATGGAATTGCAATAGAATAACCAAGATGAAGAAACGAATCCAATATAATGTAAGATATTCGATTGGTTGGAATTATTTTGTATAGCATTTTCAGATCAATAGTGTGATTGGCTGTAGAATTCTAATAGGTCAATCACTGGTTCACTGAGTAACAAGGGAGTGGTTGTGCAACACAGGCAGAACCAATATTACAAGGTATATTGTGAGTATTGGTCATTTATTTTCTTGCCAATGTTTACATCTTCAGCCAACATACACCATCCCAAAATACACATACACACATTTATACATATACTAGCTGAAGGTGACCCGCTCTACGCGCGGGTAAGAGTGTGGTTGTTGCTTCCTTTCAGCACGTAAAAAGCACCATCCAAACATGGCCGATTGCAGCGCCGCCTTGACTTGCTTCTGTGCTGGTGGCACGTAAAAAGCACCAACTGATCGTTGCCTCTGCGAGCCCCCCTGGCACCTGTGCCGGCGGCACGAAAAAAGCACCCACTACACTCACAGAGTGGTTGGCGTTAGGAAGGTCATCCACCTGTAGAAACACTGCCAGATCAGACTGGAGCCTGGTGCAGCCTCCTGGCTTCCAAGACCCCGGTCACACTGTCCAACCCGTGCTAGCACGGAAAACGGACGTTAAACGATGATGATGATGATGATTCTCCGTCTTTGTTTCTCTCTCCTTTCTCTCTCACTTTCCCACTCTCTTACTTTTCTTTTCTCTCGGACTCTCCTTCGCTTTCTCTTACTCTCTATATTTATCTATCTCTCTCCCATTTATAAACAACAGAAGATCTTGAGTAAGTTGAGAAATAAAATATTTAGAAAGATCAATCATAAATATCAGGCAGTGGCAATGGAAAGGTCTGCTTCAAGGCAGACATCAAAACGCTAACATTTAAAAGGGACAGACGAACTTGCGAGCTGAATAAAAATAATAAAATATTGGAAACCAAAGTTTGAAGGGATAGAATCTGAGGATAGTAGAGTCACCATGGCTGGCATTTCTTAACGACGAACAACAACGTATTGACAGTTTAACGGCTGGCGTAAAATTTTGAACTTGATCATCATCATCATCATCATCGTTTAACGTCCGTTTTCCGCACTAGCACGGGTTGGACGGTTCGACCGGGGTCTGGGGAGCCAGGGGCTGCTCCAGGCTCCAGTCTGATCTGGCAGTGTTTCTACAGCTGGATGCCCTTCCTAACGCCAACCACTCCGCGAGTGTAGTGGGTGCTTTTTACGTGCCACCTGCACAGGTGCCAGAGGGGTCTGGCACCATCCACGATTGGTTGGTGCTTTTTATGTGCCACCAGCACAGAAGCCAGTCGAGGCAGGGCTGGCATTGGCCATGTTCGGATGGTGCTTTTTATGTGCCACCGGCACAGAAGCCATTCAAGGCGGGGTTGGCATTGGTCACGTTCAGATGGTGCATTTTATGTGCCACTGGCACAGAAGCCAGTCGAGGCGGCACTGGCAACGGCCACGTTCGGATGGTGCTTTTTATGTGCCACCGGCACAGGTATCACAACTATGTTTCCATTGATATTTGGTTCGATGTTCATGTACATGCACTTGACTCAACAGGTCTCCTCAAGCACAGCGAGATGTTCCAGGATCCAAGGTACTTTGAATGGGCAGGGGGTATGCGGAACTGGTGCCGGAAGCATCCCGGGTCTTAGTAGTCACAGCACATCTCCAGAGATCTCGGTCCTTCGCCATTGCCTCAATGGGGCCCAAAGAAAATTCGTAAACACCAAGTTTTGAAGTGATTCTTTCTCACGACCTTAGACTCACCATGGCAAGCATTCAAAACTTCTTTATCATGGACGGCAACACATTGACGATTAAAAGGCTGGCGCAAATTTTTTAGCTTGATGTAACAGAATTCCTAAACACCCGCTCCTTGAAATTTTAATCCTCTTCCAGCCCCATTTAGACCCCTTTTCACATTTTGGTTAATATAACCCGATTTCATTCGGGTCTACTGGGGCCACATTTCATAAGATGAGGAATTTTGTTCTAGAGGTGATGCCTTTCATTTGAGGAAAAAAATAGTTGTCATGCAAACTTGCCAGCACTTTTAACATAGGTGTGCATATTTTCAGGTGAATCGACCGACTACGTAATGCACACATTATATATATATATATATATATGTATATATATGTGTGTGTGTGTGTGCATGCATTATATATACAAATGTATACAAATGAGATATATATCTGTATAAATTAAATTAGAGATAAAACCACTAATAGGCAAATCAAACAGTGAAAAACCAAAAACAAAAACATAAAAAAAATATAATATAGAAAATATATAAAATATAAAATAGAAAAATTTAAATTATTTAAATTGAAAATAAGAATTGTTAAATTATATTTATAATTTGTTTAAAAATATATATAACTATGAAAAAGTATGAAAAAGTTTAATATACATAAATACAGATATATACATTTTGTATATATACATTATATATAGAACACACACACACCCACACACACATACATTATATATACATATTTATATATAGAACACACACACACACACATATAAATGAACGCAAGAATATCTGATTCATAATATTTGTTCTCATGCTCGTGTGTTGTTGGTGACAGACAGATACTTAAAAGAACGCCGCCGAAGTGATGGGAACATAGGAAACAGAGTCAGTGAAAAAGAGAGGAAATAGCGAGAGTGACAGATACTTTAAATAACGGTAGTGGACTTCTCAAAGTTATAAATGGAGGGGAATAAGAGAGGGAAAGGAGGAAATAGCGTGAGTGAGGAAGATGGCCCCTAGCAACCACACCTTTTAAGATAGGGATTTCTAAGGTAGCCCACGAGCATCGTCACCTCATTCTACATGTCCCTGTAAATTTTGGAGCGAATCGGACGGGACCTAGTGGCATTGAAAGCTATCCAAGCGGTAAAAATGCATTTCAGTTTTATATATAGAGATTTATATATAGAGATATATGCATGTATTTTTATATATATATATATATATATATATTATATATATATATATATGAACACACATACCTGTGTGTGCGTGTAGTCATAAATAAATGTTCATATATACATATACATATATATATATATATATATATATGTATATATGTATGTATATATATATATATATATATATATATATCTCTTATTATAATATATATATAAATATTAGCTGAAGGTGACCCGCTCTACGTGCGGGTAAGAGTGTGGTTGTTACTTTCTGTTGCTTCCTTTCAGCATGTAAAAAGCACCATCCGAATGTGGCCGATTGCAGCGCCGCCTTGACTGGCTTCTGTGCCAGTGGCACGTATAAAGCACCAACCGATCGTTGCCGCTGCGAGCCCCCCCTGGCACCTGTGCTGGCGGCACGAAAAAAGCACCCACTACACTCACAGAGTGGTTTTCGTTAGGAAGGTCATCCACCTGTAGAAACACTGCCAGATCAGACTGGAGGCTGACGGCGAAAAAAGAGAGAGCTCGAGAAAGAAGATGATATATGAAAGAGAGGACGGGAAAATGAAATATTTTGCAATGTAAACATGATTTTTTTTAAGAGAAAGATTGTCATGATTGTGTGTTGGTGGTCGTGGTCGTGGCGATGATAATTATCATTAGGAAAAAGAGTGAGTGAGTGAGTGAGGAAGACATATACATAAGTTGTGGCAATGATAATTCTAGACCCCTTTTCACATTTTGATGAATAGAACCCGATTTCATTCGGGTCTACTGGGGCCACATATAGGTGTGTATGTGTGTGCACACTGTAGAAATTAAATTAGAGATAAAACCACTAATAGGCAAATAAAACAGTAAAAAAACAAAAACATAAAAATATAATATTAGATATATGTATATATGTGTGTGTATGTGTATGTGTGTGTGTGTTGACAGGTAGACAATAGAATGCGATGCGATGGAATATTTGTTTCTGTCTATGAACGCATACAGATACATGAGTAAAATGTATGGGAAGCTAAGAGATAGAGTGGGTGAAAATGTTCTTGGAAGAGAGGAAATAGCGAGAGAGTGATTTGAGGAAGACTTTACATTAAATAACGGGAGTGAGAGGGTGAATGGAGGAAATAGCGTGAGTGAGGAAGATGGCCCCTAGCAACCACACCTTTTAAGCTAGGGATTTGTAAGGTAGCCCATGGGCATCGTCACCTCATTCTACATGTCCCTGTAAATTTTGGAGCGAATCGGACGGGACGTAGTGGCATTGAAAGCGAACCAAGCGGTAAAAACTCATTTCAGTTTTATATATAGAGATATACATACCTGAACTATAACAGTCAATGGAAGGGAGGGAGACACTGAGGTCAAGAGGTGTGGGTTAATATACACAATAGGGAAGGGAAGGATTAGGTGGGAGAAGTGTGAAACAAGATGCATATTAAGACATTCAACTGACATTGGTTGTTAGCTGGCCTAAAGAGAATATTTAATTACTTAAGCATGTGTGTGTATGAATATATATATATATATATGTGCACACACGTGTGTGTATGAATAAATGTATGTACATATATATGTATATATATATATATATATAATATATATATATATATATATAAGTACATGCATAGTTGTATTGTTAAGAAAAGTGTTCCCTAACTCCGTGGTTTCTGGTTCAGTTCCATTGCACAACACCCCAGGCAAGTGCTTTCTATTATAGCTCCAGGCCAACTAAAGTCTTGTGAATGGTAAAGAGAAACTGAAAGAAGCCTGTTGTACATGCATATATTATATATAAGTACAGTAACACCTTGCCATATCGCGATTCACCCATCACACACTCAGTATGTTGCAGACTTTTCTGGATAATAGATGTAAATTTATATCACAGACTCCTCAGTATATCACGGGTTTCTGCGGCCGATATGTAGATTTTAATTATTTCTATGGTAAAATAAGCATTTTCACACCTAAAAATTGATAAATTAATTAATAAAAATAGAGCACAGCACTGCACTGTATAACATCTTAATTAGAAAATATTAAAAGAAAATATGTAGAGTACCATAGATGAGTAAACAAAGAATCCTTTTGCAATTATAACAAAATTAAAGATATACAAATTACGAAATGATGAAAAATATATTCAGTACTATTTCCATTTCACAGATTTTCACCTTTTGCAGAGGTTTTGGAACATAACACCCACAGCAGTCAAGGGATTACTGTATGTGCATTGTGTATGTGTATGTCCAGGCATGAATGTGTTAGTGTGTGCTCGTGTCTTAACATCATATGAGATTTGTAAACAAGCCTCACCTTCATACATGCAACACTGTTTGTTTCCGGTTTTTTTGAAAAACATGTCTGGCCAAGGTTAAATCTTACTTTAGTTGGAAAATCTGTCCCAGCAAATTTTGTCAGATCCATGCAAGCATGGAAAAGTGGACGTTAGAATAAAGATGATGATTATATGTGATCCACTGAAAGATTTTAGCTGTTGCTGTGTTTTAGCTATAACTATATTTATAAATTAATTAAATTAGATTAATTTATTAGACACATGAGACAGTTAAAAAGGTTTATTATGCCAATGAGGTTGTATAATATACATGAATATCTTTATAGCTGTCTCATGCATTAAACAAATTAATTTATTTCTGTATTTAATTCATTTAATCTAATTAAATTATCAATGTAGTGATAGCTAAAATCCTTGGGTATATCCCATAGTAAATGTTAGTGCATGTGTGAGTAGGGATTTGAGAGACAGAAACTGAAAGAAACCTGCTATACACACACACATACATATATATATATATATGCATATATATATGTATATATATATATATATATCATACTTAAAGCAGATACACCACTGAAAGCCTTATAAACTCATACCAAGATAGCATCTCTTATAAATGTATAGTGTTAAAAAGCTCAGAAATATATCAGTGACAAACACAAATCATCCAATTTAGATAGTTATGGCCAGTCCATAGAGTTACCCAGGGTTTCACATCTGTAAAGCACTTAGCTTTATACACGTCTCATGAGACCCTAAAGCCTAAAGCCAAATGCTTTATGGACGCATAAACCTTAACCCCGAGTAACCCTATGAACTGGTCATTACTATCTTTATCTAAATACTCTACTGCTCTATATCTTAGAGTGCACTTCTCTTCTGGATTTATGAGTTACTAATGATGTATGTATGTATGTATGTAGTCTTAATGCACACACACACACACATATATATATATATACACATACATTTCTTTATTCCCACGGGGGGAGGGGGGCTAAACAGAGGGGACAAACAAAGACAGATAAAAGAATTAAGTCGATTAGATTAACCCCAGTGTGTAACTGATACTTATTTAATCGACCCCAAAAGGATGAAAGGCAAAGTCAACCTCGACAGAATTTGAACTCAGAACGTAACGGCAGATGAAATACCTGTTTCTTTACTACCCACAAGGGGCTAACCACAGCGGGGACAAACAAGGACAGACATAGGTATTAAGTCGATTACATCGACCCCAGTGCGTAACTGGTACTTAATTTATCGACCCCGAAAGGATGAAAGGCAAAGTTGACCTCGGCGGAATTTGAACTCAGAACGTAACGGCAGACAAAATATGGCTACGCATTTCGTCCGGCGTGCTAACGTTTCTGGCAGCCTGCCGCCTTTATTTATATGTATCCATACAAATGTGTATATGTAGAAGTACATGGAACTAGATATCATCTCATTTGTGTTTTCTTATAATTGATTGTCTAATTAGAATTTAGTGAACAGAATGTTCATTTCTTTAAATTCTTCTTTGCAGTATGTCTACATTTTTGTAGTCATATAACATATTTTATGAGAACATTCAAATACAAAGAAAGAAGAAAGCAAAATGAGAAAAGGAAAAAAAAAGAAAAAGGGGGAGGGTAAAGTAGTGGAAGAGAGTTGAAGAGGTGGGGGCAATAGGCTACATATCCCAGAATAAATGGGATGTAACAACCACTCCATCTTTCAGGGCTCATTTCTCCGATGGGCCACTGTTATCCCTACTTTGCAGAGGAAATCAGTAGTGTGGGGTCCTAGAACACCCGAGGTCTCAACAGTGACCAGCACAAAATAATAGCGGTCAATCAGGTTGCCGTATTTATCGATCTTTCTCTCCTCTGCATTACAGGCAGCAATACAAGGTTTTGGCAGCAGAAGCTGCAAGATTGGAGCCAGAGACCACATTGCTGCATGTCATGTCCCTGACTAGAGATCCGTTTCCTTCAAAAGAGAAGAAGGTTATCCCATCAGGGCGTTCTTTTTAATTCAATAAATTTCTTTTTATAAATTTAATGGTTTTCCATATTCCCAGAAGAAATTGCTTACCTGAAAATTTGGTTCGTTTATGATGTTGAAGAGTTCTATACAGGTAGTGTCTGTACAATGATCCCTCAAATCCAAGATCCTCAGAAGGTGTTGATACGATGCATTTGAGACAGATTTGCAACTGGAAGAAGCAATGACTTTATTGTGTATCTTCACAGCTGTCTGGAATCGTGGGTTGTGGAATAAAACTGAGAGCTGATAGAGATCTTTCTTCATATCCGGCTGATTTTCAAAATAATTTTCTGATTGTTGCAAAAATCCAATCAAATCAACAACATCTGTGAGGAAACAAACAGAAATTAAATCATCAGGGAATTGAATTAATTGCCTAGTTATTTCTTAATTCCATTCATTTATCTTTTCTGTTGACTATCCCTGGAAGGGTTGTGGGAATACAGTCCCTAGGAAATGGTTTCATAGGGTCCTATCAGAAGCAACCATCCTTAGACTTTCCAGATGGAATTCCTAAGTGTGACCAAACTAAGCATATTCTCCAATTATTTTGTTCTTGATTAGCTCAGCTTAAAGAATCTGTCTGCTGATTCTTTCCGGTAACATTCTAATCACAAGTCTGTAATGCCAGAGCTGAGACTGCTCAAAGCAGAGAAGTAGTGGCCTGACCCAGAGAGACACCCTGATCTCCAAGCTATGCACCCTGTTCAGTAATTAAGCATGATATTTTACTTATGAGCAGCAAATTAGCAGAGTTGTTGGAGCATTGGATAGAATATCTCACAGTATTTGTTCGAATTCTCTGTGATCTGAGTTCAGATTTTACCAGGGTCAACAATGTTATTTATCCTTGGGGTGTCAATAAATAAGTATCAATCCAAAGCCTTGGATTAGTGATGCCTTGTGATACTTGCTCTGGTTCTTTGCATTCTGAGATCAAATCCACCACCAGCAGCCCCATGGCCTACTTGGGTGAAAATTTTGAAAATAGTGAAGAATTTAGTAAAATAAACTGGGATCTAAGATGAAATTTTGATAGGTTTTTGCTTGAGATCTTTTTAAAACGAAAAAAGTTTGTACATCAAAACCAGGAGCAGTCTTGGATGAGGTGAGGGTGAAGGTGGGCAATTTGAAGAGGTTTAAGACAGCTTGGTCATGGTTGGAATGGCTTTGATCGTAAGCCTGCATGATCAGATCTGACCAGGAGCTCAACAACAACAACTTGAAATTTATAAACAAAAGTAACATTGTATATTTGACAAATATTTCATGGTTTTGTGATTCTGAGGGGTTCTTAACTTTCAAGTATAGTTTGGCAAAGAACAAACTCTGCCATGCACAAGACAAAAATTCACCTTGTGTTTCTGAAATACAGGAAACTCTGCCTTTTGTGGGGAAACCATACCACAGAGGCATTTGGGAGGAAGAGATGGAAATATTCTAAGCTGGTGGAATTATGTCAAAACAAAGTGTTACAAGGTGTGTTCCCACAGAGATGGGATGCAGAGGGTTCACAAATGAGTCCAGCTGCAGAGCAGGGTTGTGGAGTTGAAACAAAAACTGTTGCTACTGGCAATTTGCTGATTGGGAATTGTCAACAGAAAGTCACAGTTTTTGCTCAAGTGATTTCATGTGAAAACATCACACACACACACACACACACAATATATACATACACACACACATATATATATATATACACATACACACAAGCACACACATGCATGTGCACGATTGGCTTCAATATAATTTCCATAATCGTTAGCACGCCAGGCAAAATGCTTAGCGGTATTTTGTCTGCCATTACATTCTGAGTTCAAATTCTGCCAAGGTCGACTTTGCCTTTCATCCTTTTAGGGTTAATAAATTAAGTATTGGAGTCGATGTAATCGACTTAATCCTTTTGTCTGTCCTTGTTTGTCCCCTCTATGTTTAGCCCCCTGTGGGCAATAAAGAAATAAATATAGTTTCCAGCTAACAATTCCACTCACAAGGAATTGGTCAACCTGGGTTTACAGCACAAGACATTTGTCAAACTAAATCTGAACCCAAAGCCATGCAGATTCTACCCTTATTTTGCTTATTGCAAGCAGGGAGGTGGGGGTGGGGTGGACGAAAGCCATCCATGACAGGGTTTCTAAGGCTGGTGAGAAAAAGAGAAGTTATCTGCACACTGAAATCCTGACTTGATTGCTTGCAACAGAATGAATGCCAAGGAGCAGGTGGTAGTAGTGCTAAGATAGGAGATGGATTAGACTTACCATCCACATAGGCCACAGCAAGATTTGAACTCAGAACATAAGAAGCAAAGAACAAATGTTGCCAGGCATCCCAGCTGATACGCTGATAAATCTCCCAATCCACCATTTAAGATTCGTAATTTATTTATTAACACCAGAATGATGAATAGCAAAGTTTATTCTTGGTGGGATTTGAATTCAGAATGCAAGAAGGTGGAATAAATACCACAAGGCAGTTTGGCCAACTGCTTTATCAACTCATTACCCCTGTATCAACGACAGCAGTGGATGGCTCATAAAAACTGATTTGGATCAAGATGATCCATCAAACCCATGCCAGGATGGAAAGCAGAAGTAAAACAATTATTTATTTCTAAACTAGGTACAAGGTTTGTCAGCTTGATGGAGATGATGGTAATTTAAGATCAATCCCCACCATCCACCCCACCACCACCTTTACCAGTAATTGGCTTGTGATACACTTTACTGCCTACCCCTCTACTCCCCAGAAATATGAAAGAAAGCCAAATCGATCCTCAGCAGGATTTGAACTCAGAACGTAAATAAAGAGACTATACTAGGTTTAAATGTAAATTGATGACAACAAGACAGACATCCAGAGATGATAGAGACAGGAAGGAAGGAGCAAAATACGATGATTTGGAGATGAAAATACAGTGACTGCTTCTCCTGCCACTATCATTATTATTATTATTATGAGTCAGGAGTGACAGTCATCTGTGGATGAGTGTCTTGGTAACACTAACTGCTTTATGGGCCTGTGGGGTCATGTGATAACTTAGAAACCCTCTCAACTCTCTCACCTTCTGACTCAGCAAAACTCCAGAATGTGAGAGTGAAAGGAGGAGGAGAACTTCACCAGTATTTAACTGGTACTCATTAAACTGAAACAACATAAAGTGGAGTACCCTGCTCAAGGACACAGTATGCTACCCACTCCAGGAATTGAACCTATGACATTGTGACCATGAACCAAGCACCCTAACCCAAAGGCCACTACCACAAGTGTTACTACTACTACTACCACCACCAATAATTCTCCTACTACCAGTGTTATTACTACTACTAGTTTACTACTATATCTAGTCTTACTACTACTACTACTGCTAATAAAAATAATAATAATAAAGTGTGTAATTAAAGCATTAAGCAAATGGTAGTATCTAGCTGGATTATATAATAAAACGAAGTCAGAGTCAAGTATTGGGGGGGGGGGGCATAAAGCATAATGAACAATGTGAAGAGACAGCAGCACTACTAATTACATATATAGTAATTAGTCGAAAGAAAGACTAACAGCTGCACAAGCACACACACACACACACACACACACACACACACACACTAACATATCAGAAAACTTTCACTCATTACAGTAGTAATCTATCGAATGCATTTTTAATTAATTAAGGGCCCAATCCCCACCTCACTTCCTACTTTCCGCTATGTTTTGTAGTAAGAGTACGAAAATCATGCACGCACACGCGTACCTACAAATTAATGTATTCTTACAAAACAGCATTTTCACCTGGCCTAATCTTCTTTGGTGATTAGCTTCCATAGAGAAGATTAAAATGTCACCACCGCCACCACTGTCATCATCATCATCATCATCGGCAACAATCTTACAACATCATCATTATCAATAATTAACTACCTTGTAATAATATCTTTCATTAATTCACCACCAGGTGTCACAATGACATGATTACATGTCTACTTAGTCTACGATACAACGGGGTGGGGGTGATTACTATTCTGAAGAGAAACTATTCTACCTCTACACTGAAGTTATAACTATTATCCATTTACTGTGAAACTGCTGTGCATGTGTGTACGTGCATGCATGCGTGCTCGTAGGTAAAATACTGATCTTCAATCTAATCTCTTCCAACTCCAGATTGTTTTAATCTTTATGTCAGAAGGGAAGGAAGTTCCCATGACTTATCCCAGGGTCTCCAAGACTGGCAAAAGGAAGGGAGGATGGAAGGTTCCCGCAAACTAGAAACTTGGCTCAAATACTAGTATCAGAGTGGACTCTGCTAAAAGAACCCAAGGTGTCAGGTTGTGGTGTTCAACCAGGCAATGGGTAAAGTCTACAATCCAAGCAGAGCACAGCAGGATTTGAAATCAGAACACAAAAGAACCGGAAGATATACAACAAGACTCACAGTCCAACATTCTTACAGAATCACAAATCCACCCACCTTGGATTGGTACTTGTTTTTATTAACCCTGAAAGTATGAGAAGTGAAGCTGACCTTGGCAGGATTTGAACTCTGAGGGGAGACAGTTGGAACAAACACAGCAAAGCAGCCTGTCTGATGCACTAACAACTCATCAGCAACATGCTATGTTGGCAAACAATCTTTACTCCTAAGTACTGTTGCTGAATATCTCTTGTTGTGAAATTTAAAAATAGTAATTTTCTAATTTATAGATCAGTGACTAGTTGTCACTTTGAAAACTATATATTTCGAATGGGAATTTGGCAGCGCTACCTCTAGCCGAACAATTATTCTGTGCTGATGAAGGGAAATTATCCAGAAATCACGATACACAGATATTGTTTTGAGCTGAGTGGGGGCGCTAGATTCTCTTGTTTGAAAATATAAGGACACAGATCATGTTGTATAGCCAGCTGGAGGCAATGTCTCCTGGGGCTAAATTACAGCAACATTCGTCCTAAACCAGGACTGCCATGTTATGTTGGCAAACAATCTTTACTGTTGCTGAATATCTCACATGAGATTTTAAAATAGTAATATTCTAGAATGAGAATGGTTTATACAGATTCAAAGAATGAAGTCAATGGATTTCCATTTGTTTCAAAGATGGACATTCCATCACTTGATCCACAGAAAAAAAATCTACTCATTGAACCAAGCTATTAACCTAATTTTTAAAGATGAAATAGATCTTAATATGCTTTGATCTTCATTATATTTATGTTGCAATACAGATGGAATGATAAAAAAAATTTGTTTCCTTTTTAACCACAAAGCACAAAAGTGGCTGTGTGGTAAGAAGCTTGCTTCGCAACTACATGGTTCTAGGTTCAGTCCCACTGCATGGTGCCTTGGGAAAGTGTCTTCTATTATAGCTTCGGGCTGACTAAAGCCTTGTGAGTAGATTTGGTAGACGGAAACTGAAAAAAGGCCCATCATATGTGTGTCTCCCCCATCGCTTGACAACTGATGTTGGTGTGTTTACGTCCCCGTAACTTAGTGGTCGGCAAAAGAGACCGATAGAATAAGTACTATGCTGACATGGAATAAGTACTGGGGTTGATTTGTTCAACTAAAGGCGATGCTCCAGCATGGCTGCAGTCAAATGACTGAAACAAGTAAAAGAGTAAAAAACTGAGGTTGAATACACAAAAAAGTTATAATTGTACTAACTACAACTCATTGCCATATCACTAAATGGTTGTTGTTGAATTTTTACCTGTCCTGTGTATCACAGGTGATACTCAGGGCATATTTCTCAGGCATCCAAGCATCACATATCACACACATTCCCAATGTTTTCAACTACCAGAGAAACTTGGGGTTTAGGAAAGTACAGCTTTATATTTCTCAGAACACGTGAAACGAATTCTGTTGTGTCTGGGGAGGGTCATTCTGTTTTAGTGCCTTATAATTTAACACACTCAATGGTAAAATTTCCACTCATTTCCTTCTTTTTCTAAAATTTTCATTGTGTCTTGCAAAAAAAATAAAGGAATTGAGTGGAAATTTTACCGGTGAGTGTGTTAAATTATAAAGCACTAAAAGAGAACGACTCTCCCCAGACACAACAGAATATGCTTCAACACACGAACTCACATAAAGAATTTTGCAAACCAAATCCAAAAACGAAATATGAAACAAAGACTAATTGAACGTTTGAAAATATTTATGGACTTTTAAGATAAACTTGGTGTTTCCTTTACAACTCTCACATAACTACCTAAAACTACATACATCTTATCCACTTAAGAGCGGATATTTTAAATCTGGTTTCGATAATCATAACCTACTTAGTTTTAATCCATTTTGTAACCATATTTCTGTTGAAAATAATGATGAATTTAGTAAAGTAAGTTTGTCCTAATTAATCTGGTGTTTAGAACTTAATTTAACATGATTTTTTTTTTATAGGAGATCATTTTAAACATGAAATGTTTATTGTAGGACCAGCAGTGGTCTCCAGTAGGCTAGAATCCGAAGAATCTCAAATGATTAGAAAAATGTTGTTGTTATGATTTAGGTCAGTCTGGACAGAGCAAAACTATGATCAAAAACATTCTAGTTCTAACTATCCCCTCCTTTTAAGGCGGCGAAATGGCAGAAAAGTTGGCATGCTGGGCAAAATGCTTAGCAGTAATTCTTCTGTTTTTACGTTCTGAGTTCAAATTCTGCCAAGGTTGACTTTGCCTTTCATCCTTTCAGGGTTAAGTTAAGTACCAGCTGCATACTGGGGTCGATCTAATCGACTGACCTCCTCCCTACAAAATTTGGAGCCTTGTGCCTAGAGTAGAAAAGAATTATTCCCTCTTTTTTAAACATAACAGTGTGATTTGAAGGAATTTTGACTGTTATTTCTAGCTGGTCAAGAAACCACTTAGATGCTCTCTGATTGACTCACCATCAAGAACATGGTATGTATATGCACTCATATCTAAAACTTACAGAAAACAAGACACACAGACATGGGCTGGCGTAATGATGTGATTAAGAAGAAGTTTACTCTGCGACCACATTATTGTATATTATATATAACGACTGTCCTAATACACCACACTGCACCTTGGTTAAATGTCAACTGCAGACACCAGTGGATCAACGATTCCTCGTTTAACGTCCGCTTTCCATGCTAGCATGGGTTGGACGATTTGACTGAGGACTGGCGAACCAGATGGCTGCATCAGGCTCCAATCCGATCTGGCAGAGTTTCTACAGCTGGATGCCCTTCCTAATGCCAACCACTCTGAGAGTGTAATATTATATACATACAAGAGAACAGTTATATTTATCATAAAGTTCAGGTTGACTGGAAGCTCAGGTTTCACCTGACAGCTTATTCAACCAATCAACACACACACACACACAGACATATACATGTCAGTATGTGTGTATCTGTGTCATTGTATGGTTTTACCAGTGTGAACCAGGGTTATCAAGTTACATTACTTTATGGGGAGAAAAATGACTTTGCCTTTCACAAACGGAGATAAATAAAATAAACCCCCCTAAAATCATAATGATCATTTGATTGCGGCCATGCTGGAGTACCACCTGTAGTCAAGCAAATGACCCCAGGACTTTTTGTAAGCCTAGTACTTATTCTATCGGTCTCTTTTGCCGAACTGCTAAGTTTGCTAAGTTGTGGGGATGTAAACACACCAGCATCAGTTGACATACGATGTTTGGGGGCAAACACACACATGTATATATACAATGGGCTTCTTTCAGTTTCCGTCTATCAAATCCATTCACAAAGTTTTGGTCGGCCTGAGGCTATAGAAGACACGTGCCCAAGGTATCGCGCAGTGGGGCTGAAGCTAGAACCATGTGGTTGGTAAGCAAGCTACTTACCACACAGCCACTCAAAACTTTTTACAATTGGTTGCCCCAGCATGGCCAGAGCCCAATAACTGAAAGCATGCGAAAATATTATACTTATAGATCCCCTTTACGTCAGACTTCACTATCAGTCCTCATAATCGGAATTGAGAATAAATAAATAAGAAAAGAGCAAACACAACCATGAAAAACAAAAGGAGAGAGAGAGAGAGAGAATAAAAGAGAGGGAGAGAGAGGGTGAGGACTAATAGCCAAGAACTTGGCCTCTTTTGATTGGTAGCTTAGGAAGAAGGTTTGATGTAATCGCACCAAGGAATGTATCCAATGTGATGGCATATCTGATTGAGAAGCAATAAAAGCCACAAACAAGAATTCCTGAACACGATTGAGTTGATAAAAACTGACAAATGCTTGTAATGTTTCTATCCTTCTTCAGATTTTTAGATTATCATTACATCTCTTAGTCACAGCTTGCGGTGTTTTTATTATTAACCAGTTGATCTCAGTAGTGATACTGGCATCACCTGCCAATTATTATTGCAAATTAACAAAAAAAACACAAATGTTACATATCGTAAATGGTACATATCGTATATATGTAAATAGATGTTACATGTATTTCCTGATGGAGAAGAATCATGTCTAGTTCCAAACAGAGGTGGGCGAATGAGGGCAGATTTCTCGTACCAGGGATGATTGTATGTGGAATGAACCTGTGGAGGTGAGGTCATATTTGCACAGAGAGAAAAAAAAATAGATGAATAATAATTTCATGTTTTGGCACAATGCCAGCAATTTTAGGGAGAGGGAGACAACCAATAATACCAGCTCCAGTACGTGACTGGTACTCTATTTTATTGACTCTGAAAAGAGGAAAGGCAA
Organism: Octopus sinensis; assembly: GCF_006345805.1. Lineage (NCBI taxonomy): Eukaryota > Metazoa > Mollusca > Cephalopoda > Octopoda > Octopodidae > Octopus > Octopus sinensis. Next base: position 8,141,384 of record NC_043007.1, on the reverse strand, counting down.
AGCTGCCTTCAGTAGGATTTGAGCTTCAGCAGGATTTTAGTGCCTGCCTTCAGCAGGATTTGAGCTCAGTAAAGGGCCAGAAAAAATGCCACAAAGCATTTTGTCACACATGTTAACAGTTCTGCCAGCTCACTGCCCCAATAATAATAATAATACTTTCTACTCTAGGCACAAGGCTCAAAATTTTGGTGGAAGAAGGGCCAGTCAATTAAATCGACCCCAGTACTCAACAGGTGCTTAATTTATTGACCCCGAAAGGATGAAAGGCAAAGTCAACCATGGTGGAATTTGAACTCAGAACGTAAAGACAGATGAAATACCACTAAGCATTTCACCCGGTGTGCTAATGCTTCTGCCAGCTTGCCACCATTATAATAATAATAATAAGAAGAAGAAAAAGAAGAATCCTTTCTAGTGAAGGCAGAAGGCCTGAAATTTGGGAATGGGGGGGGGCTTGTTGATTACATCGAACCCAGTGTTCAAATGGGGCTTATTTCATAAACTGTGGAGGTGCAATGGCCCAGTGGTTAGGGCAGCGGACTCGCGGTCATAGGATCGCGGTTTCAATTCCCAGACCGGGCGTTGTGAGTGTTTATTGAGCGAAAACACCTAAAGCTCCACGAGGCTCCGGCAGGGGATGGTGGTGATCCCTGCTGTACTCTTTCACCACAACTTTATCTCACTCTTACTTCCTGTTTCTGTTGTACCTGTATTTCAAAGGGCCGGCCTTGTCACTCTCTGTGTCACGCTGAATATCCCCGAGAACTACGTTAAGGGTACACGTGTCTGTGGAGTGCTCAGCCACTTACACGTTAATTTCACGAGCAGGCTGTTCCGTTGATTTGGATCAACCGGAACCCTCGTCGTCGTAACCGACGGAGTGCTTCCAAATTTCATAAACTCAAAAAGTCCAACATAGCAGAATTTGGACTCAGAACGTAAAGACAGGTGAAGTGCCACTAAGCATTTCACCCAGCATGCTAGTGATTTCGTCAGCTGGCCACCTTAATAACAATAACAATAATAATAATAATAATAATAATAATGATCCTTTCTACTATAGGCACAAGGCCAGTAATTTTGAAGGGAAGGATTAAATCAACTACATCAACCCCAGTACTTGATGGGCGGGGTGGGGGTGGGGTCAACATAATTGACCCACGAAAGGTACCACAGTAATCATCTCAACCACATTTTACAGAATAAGAAAGAGTTGGCTATAGCTAACAATTCATGAAGTTCAACATGGCTAAATATGGTGAGGTTTGGCTGAAGCAGAGTTCTGTTTGAGCTGAACGACAAGGAAAGGCATTTTAGCCATAAGCACTTCTATCTTCCATTCAAACACAGTGTTGGGTCCAGATCCATTCAATCCAAGCAACGGTCACTTCAGCCTTTCATTTTATTTAATGAGTGATTCACTCAGCTACAATGGGTGCAGGAGTGGCTGTGTGGTAAGTAGCTTGCTTACCGACCACATGGTTCCAGGTTCAGTCCCACTGCATGGCATCTCGGGCAAGTGTCTTCTACTATAGCCTCGGGCCAACCAAAGCTTTGTGAGTGGATTTGGTAGATGGAAACTGAAAGAAGCCCATTGTATATATGTATATATATGTATATGCATGTGTGTGTATATGTTTGTGTGTCTGTGTTTGTCCCCCAAACATTGCTTGACAACCAATGCTAGTGTTTTTACGTCCCCGTAACTTAGCGGTTCAGCAAAAGAAACCGTTAGAGTAAGTACTAGGCTTACAAAGAATAAGTCCTGGGGTCAATTTGCTCGACTAAAGGCGGTGCTCCAGCAAGGCTGCAGTCAAATGACTGAAACAAGTAAAAGAGTAAAGTGAACTTTCTCCCTTATTTTTTTTTAGATTTGAGGGAAATTTGGTTGTCATTTCTGGTAAGGTGAGAGATTAGGCAGGTAATCACATTCATAAATCCTCTTAAAATATTTGATGCTCATCTAGTTTTTCAAGTTAATAAAACTTGGTATATTTTTGTATTTTAGTGCTATTAACTTGTTCACAAATAACAAGTTCCACAGTAAAAAAACCCAATCAAGACACAAAGTCATAGGATAATTAATGGCAGGATAAGATGATGTTGCCTTGGTCTAGGTTTCATAATATCTCAAGTTCAATTCCTTCCAGGGTTGATCACATAAATATCATGCAAGTGTTGGGATTAATTCAATTGTTTCCTCTCCCAAGATTTAGGACACAAAGCCAAAGTTAAAAATTACTACTATTCTTTATTACACCATTTTGACTAAATAATTAATGTTAGATATAGTAATTTATTAATTCAAGTTAAAATCTCACTTCAGATGATTCAGCTTTTTATCTTTTAAGAGTTAAGGTAGTTCCAAACTCAATCTATTTGACTTGAGCCGGCAGCACTAAGATATAACACCAAAAATTTTATGACAAGAGACTGAGACCTTCGATGATATGCTGTGCTTGAGAAAACTTGTCAAGCCAAGTGGAATTGTAGTTGTGGCCAATGCCACATAATTTGCACCCATTATGCCCTTGGTGCTAGGAAGGGCATCCAGCCATAGAAACCATGCCAAATCAGATTGGAACCTGGTATAAAACTTATAGCTCATCAGTTTTAGTCAAACAGTCCAACCCATGCCAGCATGGAAAGCAGACACTAAACAATGATGATGTACATTACACACACACACGCACATATTGTTATTGATAGAGAGGCACAGGTATGGTTGTGTGGTTAAGAATTTCACTTTTGAACCCAGTGAATAAGAGTTCAGTCTCATTATGTAAAAACTGTAGGTTGGAATCCTCTGTTGGTCAACCCACAGGTCAACCAGTAACTTGTGAAAGAAATTGTTGGGCAGAAATGGAAGAAGCCTGCTCATTTTATACATCATCATCCTTTCTACACCCGTCTTCCATGCTGATGTGGATTGGGCAGATAAGATCTGATGGAGTTGGAAGACAGCACCATGCTTCAATCTCTGCTCTGACATGGCTTCTATGGCTGTGGACATCCTTATTAACGCCAACAACATTAGGGAGTGCACTGGTTGCTTTGCTCATAGCACCAGCACTAGTGAGGTTGCCATGTAGCACAAAAGACTAGGGTCTTCTTTGACTGAATGCGGCTGCAGTACAGAAAGGGGCGACTTTAGGTTAGGTAATAAGAACTTAAAGCATGAACTTCTTATTACCTGGCATAAAACCACCAAGGCTTACGTGTGTGTGTGTGTGTGCGTGTGCATGCACGTATGCATGTGTATGGGCTTCTGAGTTTGTGTAAGTAATCATCATCATTTTCACGTCCACTTTTCCATGTTTGCATGGGTTGGATGAATTCATTTGGGGAGATTTTCCACAACCAGACATGTTATTGACAGAAAATAGTGCTGCTTATTTACAACCATCACATGATTTCAAGACGAAGGTATATACATACACACACACACAAGATGGGCTTCTTTCAGTTTCCATCTACCAAATCTACTCACAAAGCTTTGGTCAACCCAAAGCCACAGTAGAAGACATTCAGCCAAGGTGCCATGCAGTGGGGCTGAATCTGAACCCACAAGATTGCGATACAAGATTCTTAACCCCACAGCCATGTCAGACCTACTGCAATGCCTGCATATAACATGCCTTCGTCTTCACATGTGTTCAGTTTTTCGTATAGAAGAGTATCACTCTTCTGTACAAACCCAGTAGTTTGCTTGTAATCCACCATGAAAACCAGTCCAGGTTACTTAACCTGTTGCCCAATCTTTGTAAGGGTGGTAAGCCCCTTTGCTTACAGTTAATGTTGTTTGTTTCCAGGTCTCTACATAACCATGCCCAGGCTATATATTGCTTAATAGACTGAGAGATTATCACCTTGAATGGAAACAGGTGAGAACTGGGTCAGGAAGAGCATCAGGCCATAGAAAACTCTACTCCAAGGTATTCTCACCTAACCCATGCAGGCATGGAAAATGGACGTTAAAATAATGATAATGATGATGATTAATGACTGAGACTGCTGGATGGTAGGATCAGTCAGGCACTGAACAACGTAATTTGTAGTGTTGACTTACAACCCCAGCTTGGATTCCATTGTGATTAACTTTGCTTTTCATCCTTCTAAGGTCAATAAAAGAAGTGTCACTCAAGTATAGGAGAGTGTGGGGTGGAGGCGGTGATATCCTCAAAGGTTCCGCTCTCCCAGATACATGTGCTCATTCACCACTGTCACAAATTATCTATCAACCTGACTTGTTTTCCTCTTTTATGAATATACAAACACACAAACCAAAGTAAATTCATCCGAGCAAAACAAATTCATTTGGAGAAGTTAGTAAGCATCCGATCATCACTGCCACCACTACCATCACCATCACCACCAACACTGCTACCACCACCACCCTCACCGCCACTACCACCATCATCTTTGTTGTTGTTATCATTGTAACATCCACTTTTACACGTTTGCATGAATCAGGCAGGATTAGTTGAGACGTGTCTTTTACAGCCAGATATTCTTCTTGTCCCCAACACCCACTGGTTGCCAAGCAGGTAGGGTTTCCCCACGGTCAGACATATTTTCATAGAAGATTTGAAATGAATGACACTGCTTATGATGACCATTCATTCACAAGTGTCCAGTGATGTCAAGAAAGGGAAGTACACACACAAAACACACACACATATCACAGGATTCTTTCAGTTTCTACCCACCAAATCCACTCAGAAGGCCTGGGGCTAAAGTAGAAGATACTTGCTTAAGGTACCACACAGTGGGAGTGAACCGGGAGCTGCATGTTTGCCAAGTGAGCATCTTAACCCTATCATGCTGTGTTCCTGGTATAGCAGGAATATCCTAAATATAATCTCTACCGGATTCCCATTAAAGCAGTAACGCACAACACACACATAGGGAAACCAAGATAAAATACTAAACTTAGACAACTGATCACATTACAGCAGCAGCTTTGTGGTAAGGTGACATTATGACTCATTGCTTATGGTAGGTTCCATACCTGTTGCTCATTTTTGTTTTTAATAAGGTAAAAAAATGGATTTTTGCAATGACACAAGTGTGTGATGAACCCAGCACGTCATCTGGTAAACAAGCCAAGCGTAGACTTTTTACAGTTGCAGAAATTACTGATGGAAATGATGAGGAAAGCAGTGATTTGAGTGAACAAATACAGTAGTTGAGAGACTGGCCTATCATTGTTATTCTCTTGATTTTTTTTGGGGGGGGGGGGGCGGATTCTGTCGATTAGTTTACCTGCTATGAACATCTATGACAATTAAAAGATAGGCCTATTGTCATTATTCTCCTAAATTTTTTGTGATTCTGGTCATTAGTTTGCCTGCAACCATTACTCTTGAGCTGTGTTTGTAACTATTTTCTGCTCAGGAGCCTTGACGAAGGGGAAAGTTAGACATGTAGGCCCAGGTCTGAGAGGATTATTCTTGACAATCAAGTCTACACCTACCCCTACAACCATGCTTGCACCTACTGACAGCCTCTCTACTATTAAGTGGAGGGGCTGTATGTACACATAAACTTATAGTAAAAAGTGGGGTCGGTGGGTGGGTATACTTTAGCAGGCTTAGCAGTTTTAAGCTGGGGTTTTTTACAAAAATGCAAAGATTAACTGTTTCACAGATTGCCTGAAGGAACGTGTCATAAAAGGCCACTGAGAAAACTTGTTTTTACAAAATAGGTAACTTTTAACAAAATATTTAATGCATGCATACATTGTGCATTATGTAACAGACATCTCAAGACATTTAAATGAGGGAATCTCAACATGGTTGCTTGGTAGAAATAGCAGCCAAATATTGTACTGAATACTTGGTGATATCTTTAAAAAGTGGATAGACATATTCAATAAGGTTTAGAAAAAAAAGAAAAAAAAAAGAAAAGAAAAGAAACCAATAATAAAAGGATGGTATGTTTATGGCTGTTTTGTTGAACCACCAAGTTATGAGGGAGTAAACAAACCAACATGAAGGCACACATAAATATACATACAAATGATAGGCTTCTACACAGTTTCCATCTGCTAGATTCACTTACTAGGCATTGGTCAGCCTGGAGCTATAGTAGAAGACACTTGCCCAAGGTGCTGTGCAGTGGGACTGAACTTGAAACCATATGGTTTGCAAAGCCAGCTCCTTAACCACACAGCTGTGCCTGTGTCCTTAAAAATATACATACATTAAATTTCCCTGTTTTAAGAAGGATTTTGGAAATATAACCAATGGCGATTATGTGAAAATGATTGGATTCTCTCATTTAATTTTGGTGCTCTTGGAATCTGTAGAAATGGCTGAGTGGTTAAGAAGCTTGCTTCCCAACCATATGGTTTCAGGTTCAGTCCCACTGCATGGCACCTTGGCTTCTTTCATAGTCTCAGGCAGACTAAAGTCTTGTGAGTGATTTCATAGACAGAAGCATGTTGTGTGTATTCATGTCCCCTTGTCTTGGCATCATGAGATGGCTCTAAACAAGAGTCACATTCATAGAGGCTAAGTCTCTCATTTCCAGTCTTTTGCGAAGACATGTCCTTGTCATGGGGTTGGGAGGGGATATTACTTTGCTTGGGCATAGATGAGGATTGGTAACAGGAAGGGCATCTGACCACAGAAAAATCTGCCACAACAAATCCTATCCAACACATGCCAGCATGGAAAAGTGGAGATTAAAATGATGATGATGATGACGATGATGATGATAATGATTTGAGTTGCATGATATATCTTAATCCTTTCGACACCAACCCGGCTGAAACTGCCTCTGGCTCTCTGGTACAAATGTCTTGTTTTCAAAAGTTCTTAATTAAAATTTTCCACCAAACATTAGTCACAATTTATGTTCCTAACAACCAAGTTATTTTACTAAATTCTTTGTTATATTTAAAATTAACTGAAAGAAACAGAGCATCTCAAAAGAAATATGGTAACAAATGGGTTAAAGTTAACCATATTTTTTTTTATCCACACTATGGAAAGGAAATAAAATGCTTACTCCAAAGAATATATTTCTCTGTGGATTGAAAGTACGTGACTGATATCACTAGTTTCTAGTTTTCTTAGGCCTTCATCAGAGAAAGAATTTAAATGTAATAAAATGTTTTAAAAGAAATTTAAAGCAGCTACGTAATAACTGTAAGCCTACTTTTGGGCCACCCTGTACAATGTATACAAACTAGGACAGTGTGAAACTGGTCTGACTTGTGTAATAATAGTGCATAGCAACACAGATTTCAGTATTTAGGGATGATTTGAACTGTAAAGTACACCTTATATTCAGGGCAATGCGAAAACACTTTGGAGTGCAATAGGAATAAATTCACACATGCAATGCAAAAGTCTCCATATAATAATGGCTGATATAACTGTGCGTTGGTTAAATTTGTTCAGGCATGTTTTACGTTAGTGGTTCCCAAACTCTTTTGGGTTGCTGCTCCTTTGACAGCTGGGCCACATTCCTAGCACCAACACCCCAACTAACCACCAAAAACACAGACCTCTTTCTGAAACGAATTCAAAGCAATTTTATTTCACAAATAAAACTTAACCTAATGAACCTATTATTTTGTTGTTTTTACATGAATCACTACCCCCATTATTGCCCCACTTTTCTTTGAACTTTACACTGCCCCCAGGAGGGCAATAAGAGAGGGGGGATAAAAGACAGACACAGAGAGTTAACACAAGTGAAGAATGAGTGCGCATGCATACTAGGCTTTGTGGCAGGCAATGTGTAAAGAAATGCTACACACAGTGGGAGAGAAATAATTGAAGAAACAGAAGACAAGGGAGCAAGGGAGTTAACAACCATAGTTATGGGAGAAGTTATACAAATGATAAATTTGTTTATTTTATTTTACTTTAAGGTAACTTTTGTTTTTTAAATTGGTATTTGTTTCACTGCCTTAATAATAATCCTTTCTACTAAAGGTGCAAGGCCTGAAATTTGGTGGGAGGGGACAAGTCAATTACATCGACCCCAGTGTTTCACTGGAACTTAATTTATTGACCCCCAAAAGGATGAAAGGCAAAATTGACCATGGCAGAATTTGAACTCAGAACGTAGCAATGGATGAAATACCACTAGGCATTTCGTCCGGCGTGCTAACGATTCTGCCAGCTCAATGCCTTCATAACAATAAGAATGATGATGATTTCAAATCTTGAGAGAAGATCAACAGCTTTTGAGGGAAGGAGGGAGTCAATTATAAAATTGACTGATATTTATATATTGACCCTGAGAGGATGAGATGCAAAGTTGACTTTGGTGAAATTTAAGTCAGAACATAAGACCAGATGAAATGCTGCCAAGCCTATTGTTTGGTATGTTAATGGTTCTACCAGTTCACCATCCGTCCTGGTTTATGTACAAAGCTAGCAATTCTGAAGAGAAAGGTTCAATCAATACCATCATCCCCTGTACTTGGCCGGTACTTTATTTTTACCAATTACCAGAGAGGTGATAGGCAAAGATGACCTTGGTGGGTTCTAGACTCAGAGCATACAGACCCAGAATAGATCCTGCAAGACATTTTTTTCTGATGCTCTACAGACTCTCCACTTCTGACTGCAAAAGAAAATTACACGCAAAATAACCAACCAATGGCAGTGCTCCAGCATGGCCACAGTCAAATGACTGAAACAAGTAAAAGAAAACCATGGGTGCAACCATGGCTGAGGAGTAAGGAGCTTGCTTCCCAACCACATGGTTCTGGATTCAGTCCCATGGTGTGGCACATGAGGCATCTTCTACTATAGCCTCGGGCCAGCCAAAACCTTGTGAGTGAATTTGGTATATGGAAACTGAAAGAAGCCTCTGTGTGTGTGTCTTTGTCCCTCATCACTGCTTAACAAATGCCATTGATGTGTTTACATTTCCCTAACTTAGCAGTCCAGCAAAAGAGACAAATAGAAAAAATACAAGGCTTTAAAACAGAAGCCCTGGCAGTGTATTTCAAATGGAATATGGTAACAACATGGCTAAAGTTGGAGCAGGGAGAGAGGTGGGGGGGGGAGCTAGAACAACTACCTCCAGGAATTTATTTTGTTCTATGTTCTGTCAAAGTGCTTCTCAAAAATGAGCTGTTCCATCCCTTGAGGAAAATTGGTTTATGGCAACTGGGGACAAAGGATGCAGCATGGAGGCAGACAAAAGCTGAATTTGTACAGATTTTTTACTCCTTGAATTCTGTTATGGAAAGCAGTTTTATCCGGGGGTTCAAAAGAAATCCTCTCTTTATTCTGTGAGAAATGCAGACATCCCAGTAAAACATTTTACAAAAGTCAACTTTTCAGATCCTGCCACCATATATTTCAGGAAATATTGTTTTACAATGCAAAGATCAATTACTTTCAGAAGCAGAAAATATCAATTCTATTTTTTTTGGTGGATAATTAACATCATTACAAGAGTGACCATGAAATTTAATTACACAGTTAAAGAGTTAAATATTAACTTCAGTAAGAATATTAAATTTAATATCAATGATAAACTGCTTGTTAGCAACAATCACAACAACAATAAAAATCCCAATAAAAACAACAAAATCAATAATAATAGACTTCAAAATGTGAATAAGTAAGTAACCAAAACTGAATATATACCACCTATGTCTAGCATGGATTAGAGGTTGGGGGATGGAGTCATGATTGTAAGATTGTGGTTTCAATTCCTGGACAGGGTAATGCAAAACACTTCATTTCACATGGCTCCAGTCCACTCAGGAGTAATCCTGTGAGGGACTGGTTTCCCATCCAGAGGAGGGACATACACATCAGAGAAACCAGGAAACCGGGGGCCACACCCCTTACAGAGCAATGGGGACCAACTAACCTAACCAAGCTTAGAAGTATTCATTTGCATCAGAGTGGTGGTGGTGCTGGGGTAAGCAGCCTTTGACACCAAACTAGAATCTGGAACTAAGTTATGCTGATCTGATACTATGAGTAAGAACATTAAAAATGGGTGGCGGTGCTTTGAATCATAGCAATGAGACACGGAAGAAGCATTAGTCACAGGAAAAGAATGAGAGTCAAAACAATGGAGGAAGGTTTATTGGGTCATAACAAGTGGGTGTAGAAAAAATGTTTATAGAAGAAAAGGAGTAATACTTAAAAAGAAAAAGAGAGACGTTCTGCATTAATGGTTCTGCCAATTTGCCATACAAGACAATAGAAAGACATAAAAAATATAAAATCACTTACTGATGTTTTTGGTCATGTACTCTTGTTTACTGCTTTGGTTAGATGTGACGGGTAGTTTGCTGTCGGTGGCGTCTTCAGTGAAGCCTGTATTAACATATCCGGTGGGGGGCTTCGACACCTGTTTGCTTTCTAATGCTCGCAACCTTTGAGATTCCCGAAGAGATTTCCGCAAGAACTCATTTTCTCGTTCGAGGCGAGCTTCCTCTTCCTTTCTCTTGTTGAGGTATTCTTGGTGCATCTGAGCACGTTGGAGTTCTTCTTGAGTTGGAAGTCGCTGTGGCAAAGTATTGGTATTCTTATAGATAGCTTCATTTGACAAATTCTCCCTTGAGTTACTAGCAGATTGTTGGGGAGAGGATATTTTAGGTTTTGTAGGGGTCGAAGATGGTGGTGGATACCGGGGAGTGGACTTGACAGTGCCAATAAAGTTTTCAGGGCAATCAACTGCCATTTCTCGGTGGGGTCCTCGGTCTTCCATTTCATAGGGATTCTGAAAGGAATCAACATTCACATACTGAGAATTATTTAAAGAATTTAGGCTGCCAGTTTTCGGTGTATAAACAAGTCGTGTCTGTTTATTGACGTTCTCTATTAAGGGTATTTCACTGCTACCCCTATTACTGGGAATTCCAACTTGCTTTCTCTTTGAGTCTGAATACCCATTCATTTCTTGGTCTTCTGTAAGGGTCATCCCCAATGATTGAGATTTGGCCCCTTCAATATAAGGTTTACCTGAAAGTCTACTGTTTTCTTCGAGAGGTAAAACTCTCTTCCTTTCGTCAGGTAAATTTCCAGGTGTATCAACAACGTTCTCTTTTTTAGTTTTTTCCTCGTCTGATGAAAGTTTGGTCATATCATTGGAATGGTAGTTGCTGTTAGCATAGGTGTCTGCCAGCTCTGCCAAATCCCTTTGGACAGAAATATTATAAGCATCCTCTACAAAATTAATTTCAGGAACTAAAAAAAAAGAAAAAGAAAAAAAATTAATACAAAGCATAATATTTCAAACAAGCAAAAAGGGTGGGAGGAGAAGGGAGATCGAGATATAGTTGATCTGGTTCAACTATATTTAGCTAATGCATCCTTTTAGTGACCATCCCCATAGAAAGATGAAAAAATGAAGTTGACCAACAAGTAAGAACAACAACAACAACAACAACGGTTGTTTCTGATTTAAGTGCAAAGTCAGCAATTTTGAGAAGAGAGTGTTAATGTCAACCCCAGGACATAACTGGTACCAGGGTCATCTTAGTAGCATTATGGACCCCCAAGGAAAATCAGGGCATTGGGCACTATAGTATCTATTCATTGACAGCAAGATTATGGCACACATAGATTAGAACTGGGCCCCTAGACATGTGAGGCACCCCACCTCCCGGAGCAACTTCCCAATGAGCTCATGCCTTAAGACAGCACTGACTGGTGCTTTATTTTATCAACTTTGGAGGATTAAACGGTAAAGTTGGCTTTGGTGGGATTCGAACCCAAAATATAAAGAACCAGAACGAATCCAGAGGTATTTCCCCAAATGCTGCTCAATTTTATGGTTTCGGGTTCAGTCCAACCACACAGCATCTTGTGCTAGTACTTCTACTGTAGTCAGGGCCAACCAAATTCGTAAGAGTGGATTTGGTAGATGGAAACTGAAAGAAGCTTGCTGTACATATCATAATCATTTTAAAATCCATTTTTCCATGGGTCAAACAGAATACATTGAGGTAGGTTTAGCATAGCCCAGTGGTCACCATTGCCAGCCCAAACTTGTTTCCAAACAACCTAATATTACCCCTGAGGCGGCCCTTCAGCATTAAACTGGCAAAATGGCAGGGGACAGGTTTTCCGTGGAAGATGGCAAATGACCAGCATCACCTGAAGTGTGCTGAAGCTGGTTTACAATTCCACAGAATAGCCAGAGAAGGATACATGTACACACACATATTGCTGTGTGGTTCAGAAGTTATCTTCTGCCAGGTGGTTTCAGGTTCAGTCCCACTGTAAGACACGTTGGGCAGATGTCTTCTACTACAGTCCCAGTGTGACTAGATTTAAGGGGCAGGAGACATAGAAAAACAGATTAGATAGATAGATAGACAGTTGGATAGATAGATGGATGGACAGACAGACGTGTGCGATGAGTTTGGGTCTTGACATTTTGTGTCTGTCATGCTAGCCAAGTCATCAATTTCCGATATTCTACAAAAACATGTCTGGCCATGGAGAAATATTACTTTGTATGAAAACAGGAACATCATCATGCTGTAGAAAATCTATCTCAATGAATTTGGTCGAATCCATGAAAGTACGAAAAAGTGGACAGTAGAATGGTGGTTTTGGAGTGAGTGAGTGAGGAGTGAGTGAGTGAGGAGTGAGTGAGTGAGTGAGGAGTGAGTGAGTGAGTGAGGAGTGAGTGAGTGAGGAGTGAGTGAGGAGTGAGTGAGGAGTGAGTGAGGAGTGAGTGAGTGAGTGAGGAGTGAGGAGTGAGTGAGTGAGTGAGTGAGTGAGTGAGTGAGTGAGTGAGTGAGTGAGTGAGAGTGAGAGAGTGAGTGAGTGAGTGAGTGAGTGAGTGAGTGAGTGAGAGAGAGAGAGAGAGAGAGCACATGCATATCTATGTTCAGGTTTATATTCTTTGAACATTTAAAACAGTGAATTCGTATTAAAGGACCATGGACAATCTTCAGCAGATTGCTATGAAATGGGCCAATTAGACTGATGCACACACACACACACAGAATTTCTGTCAACCTGATTTCACTCACAAAGCTTGTGGGTGACCTGAAGCTATGGTAAAAAATGTTTTCCCAAGATGCTGCGTGCTGTTGGATTGAACCCAAGACCTGATGGTCACAAAGCCAACTACTTAACCATTCAACCTTGCAATAAACAAGCAAAACAAGAAAACCAACAATAACATTTAAATATACACCAAAAGTATGAACAAAAACAACAAACAACAACAACAGGAATAGCAAAAACAAAAGTAAAAACTAGAATTAAAACAACAAAAACAACAATTCCCATGAGCATATTTGTTGTTGCTATTGTTGTTGCTGTTGTGAAGCAATTTTATAAGATTGAAAAAACAAATTTCATAAAATAATTTTAAAAAAAATTTAATATCAAAAAAATAAAGAATAAAAAAATATTAGCCAAATGTTAAGATATGCCACCAGATCCAATCAATAACTAACTTAATAAATAGGCCCTAATTAGGCATATTTCTCCTTGAATAACCAAGGTGAAAGTACGTTAATGGAGTGATGGGGATGATGATAACAATAATAATAATAATAGAAAACTATCAGGACGTAATATATGAAATTCAGAGAATTTGGAATTGCCAAAAGTTGTCATTATCGCAACTGTAATAAGAGCCTTAAGAACAGTTGCAAGAAGTTGAAATGGTTGTTTGAAGATGCTGGATATGAAGAAGAACAATGCGATTCTATAGAAAGCCTTGTTTTAGCTTGGCTCAGCAAGGATTATAAGAGAAGTGTTAGATATATCTAGCCATCTGATACTGGCAGACCAACAATGAAATGCTGAGTGGATGAGAGGAATAACGATGATAATGATGATGATGGTTTCTGATTTAGGCACAAAGCCGGCAATTTTTAGCAGGAGTTGATCAATTTCATGAACCCAGGTTTTGACTGGTACTTTATTTTATCAACTTGTGGAAAAGACAACACTGATCTCTGCAGGATTTGAACTTAGTGTATAAAGAGTTAGAATAATAATTGCCTCAAATTTTGGTAAAAGGTTAGGAATTTTGAGAGAAGTGGGTTAATTGATCTCATCAACCCCAGCACTTTAATTTTATCAACTCTGAAAAGATGAAAAGCTGATCCTGGCAGTATTTTGAACAAAGAATGTGAAGAGCCAGAAGAAATGCCACAAACTATCTTGTCTAAAATATTAACGGTGCTTCCAGCTCAGTGTCTTAATAATAGAAATAATCCTATTTGACTACAGGCACAAGGCCATGAAAATTTTGAGGTGTAAAGGGAGTAAGTCGATTATATCAACTCCAGTGTCTAACTGGCATTTATTTCAATGACCCGAAAGGCTGAAGGGCAAAGTTGTCATCGGTGGAATTTGAACTCAGAATGCAGCAGTAGACAAAATACTGTAAAGCATTTCGCTTGATCTGCTAACGATCCTGCTGGCTTGCTGCCTTAATAATAATAATTACTATAATCCCTCTCTTATTATTTACTCGGTCACTACTGTAGTTTCACAATTTATTACTATAATTATATTATTACTATAAGGCTCTCTCTCTCTCACACACACACACATATACACATTTACATACACACACACACATATTTGTGTGTACATATATATGTATGTATATATATATATATATATATCTTTTACTTGTATCAGTCGACTTGTTTTCCTTGTTTCAGTCGACTGTGGCCATGCTGGAGCACCGCCTTTAGTCGAGCAAATCGACTTATTCTTTGTAAGCCTAGTACTTATTTTATCAGTCTCTTTTGCCGAACCGCTAAGTTACAGGGACGTAAACACACCAGCATCCGTTGTCAAGCGATGTTGGGAGGACAAACACAGACACACAAACATACATACATATACATATATATATATATATATATATATATATATATATACGAAGGGCTTTTTCCAGTTTCTGTCTACCAAATCCACTCACAAGGCTTTGGTTGGCCCGAGGCTATAGTAGAAGATACTTGCCCAAGGTGCCATGCAGTGAGACTGAACCTGCAACCATGTAGTTTGTAAGCAAGCTACTTACCTCACAGCCACTCCTACACCTATATATATATATATATATATATATAGATGTCATTATGGCACCCCATTGGTTACTTTGCAGACACACTGAATGCATGTGTGTATGTATACATACACACACAGCAACTTCCATCATGTACATTTTTCAACAATACCCGCAAAACAAAAAAAATCAAATATTCATACATACAAATCAAACTGTTGTAATTATCACAAAGTTTAGTAAAACACCTGCCATCATTATCGATGGTTTAGTTATTCTCAACCTGGCAAAGATGAAAGACAAAGTATTGAACTCAGAACAAACACAGGAAATATCGCTAAGCATTTTGCCCAGTGTGTTAACAATTCTGCCAGCTCACCACCTTGATAATGATAATAATAATGATTTCAAATTTTGGCACAAAGCCAGCATGTTTGAGGGAGGGGGTCTTGTCAATTACATCAACTCCAGTACTCAACCGATATTTTATCAACCCTGAAAATGAAAGGCAATGTCAACCTCAACAGAATTTGAACACAAAATGGACAAAGTGCTGCTAAGCATTTTGCCCAATGTGCTAACGGTTCTGCCAGCTTGCTGCCTCAATAATAATAATAATAATAATTAATTCTTTTATAATAATAATCTATGATTGTACTTCTGGTGCTTTATTTCATTAACCATAAAAGAATGAAGCATTACTTGACCTCCAATGAGTTTTGAGCTCAGAACAAAGAAATGTGACCAAATAGCACAACTAACTAACTAACAGAAGAGCCTTGTTCCAATGTTTTAGCTCTAAATATCCAAAGACAAATTTCAAAGCAGCAAATCTGTGAATATAATTTATTTGATCAGAAAACTGTGGGATGTATTGAGTACTTTTGACTGGAAACACATTATTTCAATCAAGACATGGCAACATGGACCAATAGGAGATGCTCCCTACATGGTAGCTTGATCTGCTAGAAATACCAGTCCATCTGCTCTCAGTTCATGCTACAAACAATACAAGAAAGCAAGAAAACTAAGGTTCGAGAATGTATGATTGATCGTATGTCAGTTTGATTGGAAATGACATGGATAGAGAAAAAGATATTCTCCACCTAATCGACATCTTTCCAGCCAATTTACGTCCTGCCATTGCAAATATAGCTTTTTTGGAAGGCAAAAAAGATTGGTTGCAGGTTGGAGATTGTGAAATGATAATTATAAAAATGAAATATTTTATTTACAAAGACTGGATAAATAGGTAGATAGATAAATAGATAATGACTGGCTGTCATAAAGAATCGATCAGGAATCTGGAATATTCCAACTCTGAGCAGGGAACAACATTAAATGAAGAGAGAGAGAGAGAGAGAGAGAGAAAGATGAGGAAGGAGGAAAACATGGAAAGGGAGAGATGGAAAATATTCAAATTATCAGATCTTAAAATATTTTTGTTATTTTTATTGAATAAAGTAACAATATTACTTCCTCTAAATCACGAGGCTTAGAGATATCACAGCAACCTAACCACCGGTAAAAAAGCTGCCACATAAATAAATGAATAATGTATGTATGTGTGGAGGTGCAATGGCCCACTGCTTGGGGCAGTCGACTTGCAGTCATAGGATCGTGGTTTCAATTCCAAGACAGGGCATTGTGAGTGTTTATTGAGCAAAAACACCTAAAGCGCCACGAGGCTCCAGCAGGGGCTACTGGTAAACCCTGCTGTACTCTTTCACCACAACTTTCTCTCACCCTTTCTTTCTATTTCTGTTGTACCTGTATTTCAAAGGGCCAGCCTTGTCGCACACTGTATCACACTGAATCTCCCTGAAAACTACGTTACAGGTACATGTGTCTGGAGTACTCAGCCACTTCTATGTTAATTTCACAAGCAGGCTGTTCCGTTGATTGGAACCCTCGTTGTCATAGCCAATGGAGTGCCATAATGATATATATACACATACATGCATATGCATTAACACATACATATATATGTACACACAAATATGTGTATGTATGTAAATGTGTGTGTTTGAGAGAGAGAGAGAGAGAGCCCGTGTGTGCCTCCTAGTCTTGACATTTTCACAATAATTGTAAACCAGTCCACCATTCATAGAAAGACTATGATGTTATTCATTTGCTAATCGTCTGTGGAAACATGTCCAGCTATTAAGCTGTATAATATTATCTTGCTTAGTAACAAGTGAGTGTTGGTGACAGTAAAAGCATCTAACCACAGAAATATTGCCTCAAATTAGAAACTTATTTAAAACATTAGTTGAGGAGATCCACATGACAAGATGATGCACATGAGTGAATATGACAACAAAATTCCAGTCAAGGACAAATTGCAGACATACAAAGATGCAAAATGGCCTCAGATGAGAGGTAGTCGTTTAACTTTAAAAAATGGCATAACCTTACAGAAAGCAGAGCTACCAATTGATTGCATGTAAGAATCCCAAGAAAGATCAGATGAGAAAAGAAGAACAAGCAATGACCAACCAACTCCCATCTTGGTATAGGATAGATATTTCGAAGGAACCTAACGAGTCAGGGATTGAGTTGTGCTCAAATATCTGCTTTGACATGGTTTCTATGGCTGGATGCCCACACACACACACAAATATACTATTGATATCATAAATTAGAAATTTTAAGAGTGTGAAACAATACATTCTAAGCAGGGTGAATCTTGAAGCAAATAAAACTATAGATAGAATTGGGTTAAAGAACCTTTGGATAGGAAACGGTGAAGGCAGTCTTTGACTCTTTCAATCCAACAGGATTCCAACCTAATATTTGCATGCCATTATTTATAGCAGCTTTACCCACTTTAAATTTAACACTGCTAAAAAAGGAATTCTGTGTGTGTGTGTATCTAGTAGATACATGTATATAGAGAGTGTGTCAGCAAAGTTTTCCTCCTTCATCCGACTGGAGTATCAATTGGATGTGTGCTGGGCAACAAATGGAAGCCACATTGAACTGTGCTAAACTGTAAGTAAACTTCATCAGTTGTTCCCTTATTCAACATGGATAGGAAATGTGTAGTGTTACATCAATGAATAGTCCTGAAATCCTACCATGACCTTGCAGGCACACTGAATGCATGTGTGTATGTATACATACATACACACACACACCAACTTCCATCATGTACATTTTTCAACAATACCCGCAAATCAAAAAAATCAAATATTCATACATACAAACCAAACTTTAGTAATTATCACAAAGTTTAGTAAAACACCTACCATCGTTATTGATGGCTTAGTTATTCGAGAATATATATAAATATGTGCATTTGCAAAATGGTCTGCAAGCCACCAGCAGGCCCCAAGAAACACATTCATGTCCATAGAACACGATTACTACTTTATTTTACTGAACCCTCATTTGCCATTTACGACAAGAGAATTCATTGTATCATCATCATCATCATCATTTAACATCCGTGTTCCATGCTAGCATGGGTGGGATGGTACCACAAGAGCTGGCCAGGCTGGATCCTGCACCAGATTTCTGTGACTTTTATGACAGGGTTTTTACAGCTGGATGCCCTTCCTAACACCAATCACTCAGCAGAGTGGACTTAGTGCTTTCTATGTGACACAAGCACAGACGAGGTCAGTTTTGACAAGGTTTTTACAGCTGGATGCCCTTTTGGACACCAACCACTTTATTGCAGTGTGGACTGGGTGCTTTTAAGTGGCACCTGCACTGACAGGGTCACCAAGTACTTGCAAGAAAAAAACTTTTAAGAGGGGATGAGGCATTGGAGGAGGTGATGATGAAAAGGTTATAGTGAGACAGATATAGATGTCTAAGGTTACCCGGCCAGAGAGAAATATCAGGTATGAAGACAGAAACAGGTGTGCTACCATAAAGAAAATACACGGTTGCCCAACCTGAGCGAAGTGCAGGAGAAGGAGAGAGAGAGAATGGGAGACCACTGGATGGAGATGGTGGCAAAATGCCGGGCATGGTCACAAGGATATATATATATATATATATATATATATATATATATATATATACATATATATGTACATATACATACATAAAGGTACAGTATATAGAATAAAATCTATCTACACTCTATAAAAAGTTTTCATTTCAAAAGATGACAAACAGAATTATCAATCTCTTAGGTTCCAAATGAAAAAAGATGGAGGAGGAGACTTAACATATCACTTAAATGGATTAAAGAAGATTAAGATTAAATTGGGAAATAGTTATAGTAGTAGTAGTACAATGATAATTCACAGTGTTGCTGACGTAGAGCCAATCCTTGGTTTATTGGGAATAGTGTTAAAGCAATGAGGTTGTTCTAAACAATAATTCTTTATCAGTCTTGTATTCAAAAATCTTTCAATCCTTGTAGTTTTTACCAATCCCTTATCTGAAATCTGGTGATTTATTATCTTCAGACTGTTATTAGATTATGGAAAGTATTCCAATGTGGTCAGGCAAAGTATCACAATTGCACAGTAAATAGTGTGTGTGTGTGTGACATGTATGCATATATGAAAGTATGTGGATGCCTTCTCTCTCTCTCTGTATGTATGCATTTTATATATCTTATCTTTTGTTTCAGTCATTAGACTGTGACCATGCTGGGGCAACACCTAGAATAATTTTTAGTTGAATGACTCAACCCCCAAAACTTATTACTTATTCTGTTGGTATCTTTTGCTGAATCGCTAAGTTATGGGAACTTAAACACATCAACACCAGTTGTCAAATGGTAATGTGGGACAATCACAGACACGATAGGCTTCTCTTAGTTTCCATCTACCAAATCCACTCGCAAGGCTTTGGGTGGCCCAAGGTTATAGAAGACACTTGACCAAGGTGCCACACAGTGGGACTGATCCTGGAACCATGTGGTTGGGAAGCAAACTTCTTACCACCCACACAGCCATGCCTATATATGTTGTATGCATTATATTTGTATACTTCTTTATCTAATTATTGATATGATGGCCAATCTTCTTATTTGATACCCTCTGCCCTTATCAGCACATCTTAGACTTACTGTCTCTCTCTTTTATAGGTTTTTCCTGCCTTGAAGGGGTGGGAGGAGACATATAGAAGGTTGTTAAATAAATAACTGGTTGACCTTACTCTTTGAACTTGGCCCCAAAACCTCACGTTGAATAGAAATAAAAAAGAAAAGAAATCAACTTTGTCTTGTAGCCCCCCCCCCATGATGCTTCGCGATCTGATTTTTCCTCTAACCCATCCTCAAACCTCCTTCACTGCAATAAAACTTCGTTACCCCACGAGCCACACCTGACATCACAGTATTTTCTCCTGTAATACTCCCAAACTGAACTCACAAATTCATTCTTATGACTGGCACAAGTCATAGAATCATTTTGTGAAACGTGCCGTTGGCTTTTGAATATTTTGGAATGTTGTGATTCATGTATTCATCTGAGAAAAAAACAGTTTTTCCTAATGATGTTATTTCTCCATTAATCAATTAAAAACTTGTTGGAAACAATTGTAGTGAATTGACACATTAACCATCTGTACTTATTGAGGTGTATATATATATATATATATATATATATATATATATATATATATACATATACATAATGGATAATAAAAACGAATGGTTTACACCTGGTAGCTTACTGGTAAAGCTTGGTCACTTTCACAGTGATTGTTATGTATATGGCAAATGAAAGATGGAATATACAAGAATTTATTATTAATCACGACACTTGTTTCGACACATCTAGCATTGATTCCTCTCGAGTGGGACACTCAACGACTGGTTCAGGAGCTTCCGGCAGTGCAGATGTATCTCGTTGGGTGATAAATAAATACAACTCGTTAAAATAACTGTTCCGCAATGTAACTTCCTGTTTTGTAGAAAGAAAAGCAGCCAGACAGAGGAAATATCTTCATTTATTTAGAAGATCAAAAATAAAATCACAGATGCAGAAAAAGAGAATTTTTTTAAATACTTTTCTCACTGGATTACGTGTTCGTTTCTCTTTTTGCTATCTGTGATTTTATTTTTTGATCTTCTAAATAAATGAAGATACTTCCTCCGTCTGGATTTATTTATTTATCACCCGACGAGATACATCTGCACTGCCGGAAGCTCCTGAACCAGTTGTGGAGTGTCCCACCCATGAGGAATCGATTCTAGATGTGTTGAAACAATTGTTGTGATTAATAATAAATTCTCAGATATTCCATCTTCCATTTGCCATACATATATGTGTGTGTGTGTGTGTATCCTCATCATAATTCTATGCTTGGATAGGGTGAATGAAAAGTCAACATTAATATGGTGATGATGATTATATATAGGTGTGTGTGTGTGTCACAAAAATGGTGAAACATGAATGACTATCCCTCCTGAATGAGATTTGGGGTGAGTTGTCTTGCCTGTCTATGACTATGATTTTCAGGGGTATTAACACGTGTCACTCTGAGAGAGTCATCTCCACAGCATCAAATCACAGCTGAGCAGCAAACAAGCAATGTACATACAATGTGTATATGTATTCGATATATATACAGGGTGTTCAGAAAGTCTCTCCACAGTAAGTATTTTATTGCAAAATAAATATTTATAAGATGGTATAAAACTACGAAAGAATACATTAACTTTTAAAAAGAAATTTATACGAGCTGTTGAAAATGTCTTCCTTCATTTTCAATACACAAGTTGACTCTTCTACACATGTTTTGAAATACAATATATATATATATATATATATATATATATATATATATATATATATCCATGTATGTATTAACTTTTACAAGGATTTAATGAGCAAGTGTGTGTGTGTGCATGCGAAAATGTAAAGCAATAAACACTAGACTTGTTCCTCTCACCATACATTATTTCAAAAATACTTTACCAAAATCCCCAACCTTTTCTTGTAGGGAAAGTGTATTACAAGGCAACCCTCACATGCACTGGTGCCAAAAAAAAAAAAAAAAGGCTGCTAGCACACCCTGTAAAGCAGTTGTCATAGGGAAGGGCACCCAACCATAGAAACCTTGTCAAAAACTGAGACACTAAAACGAGATGTGGTCCTGTGACCTCTTGGATCCTGTCGAACCATCCAAACCATGGCAGATTGATAGGTGGCAGTAAAACGATGATGATGATAGCAACAACAATGATGACAATGATGCTGATGATGATGACAAATACTCTGCGGAGGTACTTTCACTCAGCCATATTATTAAACAAAAACCATTAGCTTATGAAATCCTGGATGTTCACACCAGATGCAGAGTGCACTTGCACTCACATGCCATTGATGGAAGACGGAAGAAGCATTTATGTTCTTCGTTGAATCCACGAAATTTCTATCATCAGAGAGTAATTAGCTTTTGAACTGAATGAATTAATATTAATCTAATTAAACAAGCTGCAGAAACATTAACGATGAAGAATAGAGGGTAATACCAAACGTGGGGAGAAGGAAGAGTAAGGGTTTTGCAAGTGATGAGGGGAGGGCAGCAAGTGGGGGGGGGGTACTGAGATGTTGAGTGATGGTGAATGTAGATATAAGATGATGTTGATTGACTGAATGATCTGATATTGTGTTACAATGACTGGCCTAGCATTGAGTAATGACTTATGGCATGAGGTGGCATTAATTGATGGTGTCTGAATTGATTGATGGGCAGTGAATGAGGTAAGACTGACCGATGGGCAAGCGAGAGTATGAGGTGACATTGACAGCGAGTGAGAGTATGCTGTATTATGACGGATGGTGAAAGAGGTAGCCTTGACCAGAGGTAAATTGGGCACTGAATGATTGAGTGAGATGGTGATTAATGAGTGAGTTAGGTGAACTTGACTGACCAACAGCCAATGAGCAGACATATGACTGATAGCAAGTAAGATGATGTTGATTGACATGGAATCAAATGATAATGACTGATGGTGAGTGAGAAAACACTACTGACAAGTGAATTAACATTGACTAGCAGTGAGCAAGATGATAATGAGTGACAGTGAGGGGACACTGACTGACAATGAATGAGATGACACTGACTGATGATGGGAGAGGTGACTCACTGGTAATGAATGAGACAACAATGAAATGACAGTGAGTTGGCATTGACTGACAGTCAATAAGACAACACTGATGGACAAAAAAAATGAAGTAACATTGACTGATGGTGAGTGAGATGACAAACTGGCAGTGAGATAGCAATGAGAGATAGTGTGGTGACCCTGATTGACTGTGAGTTAAGTGACCTTGACTGATGAAGAGTGAGATGACTGACAAGATGATATTGACTGATGGCAGAAAAAGGGAATCGATTAAATGTTTGTGGGAAGTGGGTAAATTGTGTAGAACTGTCAGTGGAGTTAAGTGATTAGAAGTTGAATAATTCTGGATAAATATAAGAGGAACAGGGGGTGGGGTGGGGTGGTCATCTATGATTAATGCAGCAACAAGGTATTGACAGACAGACAGTAATCGATAATCTTTTAGCTGGACAACAAGGTTGTGTATCCGTGTGTCGGGATGGGGGGGGAGAGGATGTCGCTTTAGGGCGTGGTCACTCTGGGCACTTCCTAGGGGACCCTCACAGGTTTAGAAGCCCAGACCTGACCTGTGTATGCTGGAGCTTGCAGTCAATAAGTAAATACAATAGGGTCTTGTGCACTAACTGGCCACGGGGTGGAGGGGTTACAATACTGTTCAGACAGCCCTAGATGGGGATAGACACGTAGGTGTGCATGTGTCCGTAGGTTTCACCGTGCACTTGTCTACATATGCACGTGCATACATACATGTGTGTGCATTTGCATACATGTGCAGGTGAAAAACAAAGCTTAATGCTTATGTCTGTGTGTTGCATAAATGTTTATGAATGAAAGAAAAAAATAAACGAATGCAAATGTTGGTGTAATTGTTGTTGTTGCTTAGCCCAGGGTAAACTCTGCTCGAGCAGGGACAAATTTTAAGTCATTCCCGTCGTGACCATCTCGTCTTTAATGTAAAGCAGAATGTAGTTTAAAGGAGGTATAGCTGCTATATTCAGCAAATTAAACAATCACATATATGAGTCTACTTCATCAAGTGTACTTCTCCGTTTTTGTTTTTCGTAAAAAAAACAACATATTTTTTCTAATAATAATAATAATTTATACGACTTGAGATGTTTGCCTTGCCTTAATGTTTGATGTCCTCTTTAACAATTATACACACACACACACTGGCTGATAGTGTGTGAACACGTGCCTCCGTATATACTTGTAATCATTATTCAGCTCTGGTTGAGCAGATCTAGGATCATGGCCTCCATTCAACCTTGATCACCCTCGTCCTTTTTCTCTTTTTTTCAGACGGTATAAACAGGGCTACATTATTCAATGCCCCTTTCAGTTTTTAGGATGGCAAGGCCGTGGACTGAGTGCATTTTGGCTGCTATGTCTAGTTGATTGAGCGACTACGTGGAGGTCTTTTTTGACACGTATATAACAGTGTATGCGTACGTGACTGTGTGTGTATATGTGTGCGTGCTTGTGAGCTCGCATGTGCGTATCCGTATGTCTACGATATTGAACTTATGCACATATGTATGTCTCTCAAAAGCACAAGCATATCGACGTAGGCATACGCCAGAACATGTGCTAACGTGTGTGTGTGTGAAGAAAATGAGCGTATTTACATCTACACACATAGTTTAATTAGTATATTTACTTTCACACGTAAATGTGGTTGTTTAGCCTTGGCTCAGCCCTGCTTCCAGACATCTAAGATCACGGAGTTTCCAGTCGTTACTGTTAAGATCGCCTCCTTTATCAAATGTGCTCTTCAAGGTTTGAATGAAAGATTTTGCTGCTATTTCTAGCCTTCTGCTTTCCTCGTCACACGTATTTTAGGTAGTAGAATGGTAGGTAAGTAAATATGTAGAGAGGGCGGGAAAGAGGTAGACAGGTAAAGAGAGAGAGAGAGAGAATGCTTTATATGTCTCTACATAACGTAGGTTTGTGTGCAAACTCTCACATGCATGGTAATGTGCTTGCGTTAGAATGAGTGCGAATGCATGGGAAGCATGTGTTATTTCTGCAGCCATTGTAGGCATATCAAATATAGTCGGTCATCTGGAGATCACCAAGCAGACAGGTAGACATACATACGAAGGTGGAGACGGCGAAGATGGCAGAAACTGCATTTTTTGTTGTTGTTCTTTTAATCCGAAACAGGCCAAACGAATCAAGCAGCCAACCTACTTAGCTACCGACAAATTTTGCCTCAAACCATTCAAGGCTGACGAGAGAAAAACCAATTTATAAACTGGCTATTTATTTACTTATTTACCGTTTGATCAGGTCAATGACCAAATGTATAAAGAAGAGGAAGAACAGAGAACGAGAAAGGGCGAGTTGTAGGGTAATTCTAAAAAGGAGTTTCTTTTAACTGCTCGATGGTACCTGTTCGAATGTGAAAGTTATGCTTCTGTGAATCGAATCAGTACAATTATTAAATAGTATCTGCTAATTATTCTACTTCTTACCTTCTTAAGAACTAATAAAGTAAACGCAAGTAGGATTTGATCCCAGAACGTCGAGGGCCGAAAGTAGATTGATTCTGCTCATATGTCGATAACCACCCAGCTGACGATGAAGCCTCTACGTGTCGCCTGACCTGCTAGAAATAACGGTCAAATCTTGTTCAACTTATACCCTACTGTCTTAAATAAAAATGAAACGTTGGATAATGAAGCCGTATATACACTGTCTTTAATACATAAACTGGGCTGTCATGACTGGAACGGTCTTGATCATAACTGGCCTGAAATTTACCAAGAACAGCAGGTCGGAATCTCAGATCGATTCGCAGAATATTCTAGCAAATAGCAAAAGAAATATATATTGAATACATTTATGTTGCATTTTTAATTTTCTTTTCCTAATGAAAATATAATTAACAATTGCATACAAAATGTCTCATTATACACTTCAAATGCAAACTGTATTATATTAACTAGAGTTAATATTTATGTAGCTGGTCATTCATGATTTGAATTGATAACTATTTGGTGAACGTTCTTAACTTATAAGAAACACAGGGAAATAATGTCTCTGTAACAATAATGGAATTAAAACAACCTTTAAAAAGATGTAAACACCATTAACATGCAGCCAAGAGATTTTTGTACACTAATACGATTTATAATACA
Organism: Octopus sinensis; assembly: GCF_006345805.1. Taxonomy (NCBI): domain Eukaryota; kingdom Metazoa; phylum Mollusca; class Cephalopoda; order Octopoda; family Octopodidae; genus Octopus; species Octopus sinensis. Next base: position 8,115,215 of record NC_043007.1, on the reverse strand, counting down.
ATATAATATGATTTGAAAGCGTTGTGTGAAAGAGAAAGAGTTCAGATTACACTTAACAAAACTTTTTACTCTCCACTTTTACTTTTCATTACAGAAAGCAAAGAAATTGTACTTCACTGTTTCTGATTTGGTGGTACATTAGAGATTGAATTTTAAAAATTAATTTCAAACTTCGCGTGTTTTGAAAAGTTAAGATTTTAAGTAGTTAAACAATTCAGAAAAAAAAGAAAAGAAAATTGCTTAGTTAATTAAACTTCTGTTTAGCAAAATTATATGACATTTCTTTTTAAGTAGCTTAAAATCCATATTAATGTTAGAGCTACTTAATTTAAGGCTTAAATTATACTTTTCAAAGTGCTTCACTCATCCTTGCTGTGCACCGTCGCAAATTTCTGAAAAAATGCTTCACGGCATTTCTTCCGGCTCTTTACGTCTTGGGCTCAAATCGCACCGACATCGACTTTACTTCTTATCCAGGATCGATAAAACAAATAAAGTACCAGTCAAGTAATGGTGGAATTGATCGTATCGATTGACTCCCAGTCCTCACTACACGAGGGACTACTATTGAAGACACTTTGAGAATGCCCACATAACTTCGGAACGTCAGTAGTACAATCTCTTCTTCAGAAAATATCTAGATTTTCGTCTTCAAATGAATCACTAGATAAAGAAAACCACAGAATTAAATATATATATATTAACAACAAATAATCAGACTAGTAAGCAAAGCTACTAATGAAGTGCCTTTCATCTTTTCGGGTGGATAAAGTACCCATCAAATATTGAGGTTCATGGTATCAACTGACCCACTCAGCACGAAATTAGTGGATTTTCGTCTAAATCAGAAACCGTTATCTAATACCCATTACTTTGATTGGGTTTTCTGTAAATGAGCTGCGACCTCAACGCGGTCATTAAAGCTACAAGAAATGACAACCAGAACTGCCCTAAACCACACACGACCGTCTAAAAATAATATAAACAAATAAAGGCAGGGTGCAAATTGGGTTAATGTTATATCTGAAAAAAGACGATTGATGATTGACACAGGTTAACGTTTTATACAGATGATACTAATAAAAATATTACAATAAAACAAAACCTTTTTTTTTATGTATAAAAGAAAAAGTGTGCGATGGTGTAACTTAAGTCTATGACCGTTTGGATAGCACATGGAACCAGTTGTTTGCGGGCACCAAAATGAATGAAAATCTATTTTGAACCGAGAAGAGATCTGAACTTAAAATCCGATTATGATAGTTGCATGACAAATGAGTAAAGGTGGGGAATGAAAAAGATAAAAAAATTATTTTACCGGATCAGTAAAAACAGTCTCTCATTGGAATAAACACTCAGAACCTATTTTAGATTTCAAATCATGAACACAGGTATTAATTTACAGCTACTTTTGGCAAATGGAAAAGGAGTGTTTCCTCACATTCAAACCCACGTCGAGAAGTTGTCGAGATGGGTTACTAAACACTATGGCAGTAATATTATAATCTCTTTATAACTGCATAATAGCTACAACATGGAGCTAAACCGTAAGCTTAAGCGTAAACAATACATCATTAGTCTACCTTACTCCCTAAACATACTTGTACAACACCGACATACATACGAACCAATGAAAGTAATTAAACACCTGCAGTTTCCAACCTGAGGTTTGCAGAACCTTGGCGGGTGTGCGCGGGGTGAGGGTCACAAAAGTAACACAAGCGAATTGTGAACTGAGGGCGAAATTTTAAAAGGTCGCAGTACAAAATGTACAACAATGTTTCATGTCTCTTACAAACACTTGACTTAATCGTTTGCCCGGTTTAACATCATCACCTAGCATCGTGGATGCCTTTCGCAGAGTCCATTTTATTGTTAAGATAGGGGCCAAGTTTCCGTTTCTGAAGATTCCTTCCTTTCTTCCTCTCTCTCCCTCTCACCAGTCTTGGAGGCCCTGCCAATGGAGCATAGCTACCCAGTCTCTCCCGAATAAAAGATGAAAACAAAACAAAAATGAAACTAGGAAAACCGAATGTATATTGGCTTTAATAAAACTATTTATTGAGGTAAGACAGACTTTTCAAATGCTTTTTGGTCCGCGGAAAAAAATAATTTAAATAAAAGGAGGTTCTTTTGTAGTGAAAATGTTGGGAGCCACTGTTCCACAGTCAATCGACCTGCTAGGAATAACAGTCAAACTTTCTTCAAACCACACATTGTTCCTCATTTTAAAAAAATGGAGGAGCACATCGTATAATATAAATCTCATTATACCACAGAAAATAAAGAAAAAAGGCGGGATGATCAAGGCTGGAAGGCCTTTTGTCATAGAACCTCTTGATCAAGAATAAATTAAAATAAATCCCCACCACCACATACACACAAGTAGTAGTAGTAGTAGTTGTTGTTGTTAAGAAGCAGAATATTTCAAATTTGGAGGGGGGTGGGTTTTTGAGCTGAATTATATCGGGTCCAGGACTTGAATGGATCCTCTATTTTATCGATCAGGAAAGGATGAAAGCAGAACGTAAAAGAGTCGTAAATAAGTAGCCGCAAAGGCTTGTTGTCTGACGCTCCACTGATTATCACTGCACCACCCTCGTTAATCACCATCATGACCACCACCTCAGAGGGAACGGTTTATTTTAGTGTCCGACAACGACTAAACATAGGTACACCACAAGAGGAGGGAGAAATCTCCTTTAAGTCACACCCTATTGTCTTAAAAAAGAGAGATGGTGAGCTTGAAACAGTGACATGATGGTCACGAAGCTGGAACGTCTGTGATCATAAGTTTGTCTATTTGATCAGGGCTGACCCGGAGATAAACAGCGACGAGCTTATGCGAGATCCACTACACAGTCGCTCAGCATGCTAGAAATAGCAGCAAAATACCTCGTAAATCATACCCTACCGTCTCAAAGAAAGAGGGGTGCGTTGGATAATGTAGTTCCTGACATATAAAACGAAGGGATGGCCACATATGGAACCTCTGAGTGAAAATTTACTGGATCGAGACTGATATAGAGTTAAACTCTCTTCTATCACTGGTCCCATGCAGTGTTTCGTTTGTTTAACTGTTAACCAGGCTTAAGTTGAATTATATATCAAGGAACAGTTGCAGATGTACCCTAAAATACGTTGCATTGTGCCAATACTATAAGACACTGTTGTTACAAACCAATCAGTGGGCCTTTATGTGGTCTCTCGACCTGTTAGAAATAGCAGCCAAATTACCCTAAAATTGCACTTTATCGACATAGAAAATGACACATTAGCTAATGTGTTCCAGGGTTCCCTTAAAATAAGAAAAAGATCGGATGATTACGGCTGGAATGCCTTTCCTTATAATCATTCTCAATCAGGACTAACCTAAGATAAAACCCGCAGACATTACTATTCGTTACTAACATTACCAATGATTAGCAATCAGTGGATTAGCAGAATCCGTAAAAAGACGGACAAAATGCAGGTAGTTGATTATGTATGTAACCGTACGCTCTGAGTTCGAATCCGGTCTGGATCGACCTTACTTCATAAATTCTAGAGTAGACAAAATAAAAGTAGTATCAAGTCATGTAGCGACACAATCCAACGCCGGGTTGAGCACTTCCACCTGGCCCTTAGATGCCTTCAGTGGAATCTATACCACGGCAAACATCTGAACCCGAGCTGAGGAGAACTTCGTCTCTTTCCCTCCCTCCCTCCCTCCTACCAGTCCCGAGACCTTAAAAAGAGTCATGGATGATGCCCTTCTTCAGAATAAACCATAAAAAAAAGAATGTTTAAAAATCAACCGCTTTCTATATCTCTCCTCAAATGTGTAGCCATCTCTCGATTTCTGTAACCATGAGAATGGAAGAAATAAAATATGCAGACTATAAAATGAATCGTGGTAATTTAGTTTCTTTCTTCTATGTTCCGAGTTCAATTCCCGCCGGAGTCGATGTTAAGTTCCTTCCAAATTAAAACCCAACACCAAAGTAATAAATAAATAAACAAATCTCAAAACACCCGGCACGAAAATGAGTCGATTCGACCGGTTACACATTTCGCCCATAAATTTGTGGTTTTTCTATTACTGTCGACTTTGATCATCTATCCGGGTAGGAAATCGATAAAATAAACAATCAAATAGTGCAGATCGAATTAATCGACCCCTTTCCGTCAAAGTTTGCGGCTTTGTGCTACATGTTCGATGACGACGATAATATTCATCGTCATGATGAGCAGTGGGTTCTGGAAATTCGGAAGTGGCGGGCAAAACCCTGCCCTTTTATTTAGTTATGTCCCTTTACATTCCGAGTTCGAATTCTATCACAATTCACTTTGCTTTATTGATCCGGAAAGGAAGAAAAGGCAAACATCAATGAAGTACCGAGGTCGACTCGATCGATTGTACTTGTTGCCCTAAATATTTGAAGAGGCCTTGCCTCCGGTATAAATCATCATCATCGGTAAATGATGGAATTCTCCCCAAGCCCCCAACACTCTCACCTAGTTATATTCGTATGGAGTCGACGACGAAGATGACAAAACAACGATGGTAAGATTGTGTGTATATTACGGTGTGTGTGTGTGTGTCGCGCGCGGGGGGGGGGATTAGATTTGTGTTGTATACAATAACGGACTAAAAAAAACAAACAGATGTAAAAAAGAAACATAACAAAATATAACCAAACAAATATACAATATATTCATTTTTCTTTCATTCAAGAAAACGAGTAAACATGAGAACTACCTACCACGAGAAGGAACATGCCTGTCTTGTGGACAGATCCTTGGTGGCTTTTAAATCTCCAGGGAGAAGGCGGTGGGGGAATAAAGCCGAATCATAAGTGAGAGAAGAGGAGAGAAAGAGGAGAGAGAGAGAGAGAGAGAGAGAGAGGAGAGAGAGAGAGCTGAACAATAACAGTAAAACTATCGCAATCAAGTGCTCTTAGCAAATGTTTCCGTTGACAGAAATACGAAAGCACATGCAGATTTATACATACATACCTGCACACACACACCTGAACGCACATATAACACGTGTACACACATTTGGGTACATAGGAACATACACATGCAGAGTTAGCAGAGGCAATAAAAGAGGGAATGGAAATGATACGGAGAGCGGCTTTAGTGGACGTCACGAGATACACACGAAAGAAGGTGCACTGCATTAATCACGCACTTATCTTTGGCGTCTTGGAGATGTCACCAAACAAGAGAGAGAGAGAGAGAGAGAGGAGGGGGTATCTTAGCAGTAGCAATACCACCATTTGACAGTGACAAGCAAGTGCGTGTGTGTTTTTAAGTGAGTGGAAGGCAAGCGACAGAAAAATATGTAATACAGCCAGCAGGAAGAATAACGATACGAGATCACCACCATCACCACACGTACCTAGATGAACACACACACAGATAATACCACGTACACACATATCGCACACACGTACATAGTATGCAGACACACACACACACACAAGCATGCTTAGAGTTAATGACATGCACACACCAGAAGTGACACACTTCCGCTCCGTGCGGACAGAGGAGCAAACTGGTTGACTTCTTTTCGAAGTGATTAGTTTGGTGACGAGACTAGGAAGTCTGCCCTGATCGAGCAGACAAACCTCTCTAATGAACAAAGCCATTCTAACCATGGCCATTCCATTTTGTCTTTCCCTGAGGACCACATTATCCAACGCGTTCTTTGCATGATTTCAGTGTGGTATTGGCTACTATTTTTAGCAGGACGAGCGGCCATATAGAAACCCATTTAGTAATCGATTTGATACATAGACAAAATAGCGTGTGTGTGTCTGTGTGGTGTATGCGTGCGCGTACAGACAGCTCTCTTAATGAAGAGACGTTATGTGAAGTGGTCGATAATCAAGAATCGAAACAAGTGTTTAGGATGTTCGTCTTATAATCAAAAGGTGGTAGGTTCAGTTCTTGGAGCAAGCAGTGTGTTGTGTCCTTGAGCAAAGCACTTCATTTAACATTGTTCCAGTATAAATAGATGAAAATGAGTATCAACCGAATGCTGGTGTAGCTCTCTCTCTCTCCGCAGCTGTCACATCCAGGATGCTCCACTGGGTCAAAGGTAGGAGTACCGAGAGGATATCTACGTCTACTCGTGACCAAGGTTTCCTCTAAGCTGTGCGCTTGTGCGCGCGCACACTTTTTACAAATAACGCACAAAGCAAAAAATGTGCGCACACAAGATTCTCAAAATGAAATCGATTTTTTTTTATTAATTGAAGAAATCAATCGTATAATTTCATAAACACACATCCATTGAAGTGTGTCGATACGGTTCTTGAGAGATGGTTACCTGCATGAATATTTCTCTTTTATCTTTTACTTGTTCCAGTTATTGGACTGCGACCATGCTGGAGCATAGCTTTCAAGGGTTTACTCAAAGAAATCGATCCCCGTACTTATTTTGGTAAATTCTTGTACGTCTGGTATTTATTCTATCGGTTTATCATTTTCCGAAATGCTAAGTTATGGGGACGTAAAAAAATTAACACTGGTTGTGAAGTTGTGGAAGGTGGGGGCAAACACAGATACAAAGACACACACACACACACACACACACACACACAGAAGCGTTGAACTTCGACACAGTTTCCATCTACCAAATTCACTCACAACACTTTAGTCGGCCCAGGGCTATAGAAGGCACCTGCAATGAGATTGAACCCAAAACCACATGGTTGGAAAGCAGACACACAATGGGCTTCCACACAGTTGCCATCTACCAAATTCATTCACAAGGCTTTGGTCATCTCGGGTTTATGGCAGAAGCCATTTACCACCAAGGGTGCAACAGAATAGAACGGAAGTGAAAACCACATGACTGCAAAGCAATCTTCTTAATCACTCAACCACGACCGTGTCTGCACAGACTTTGTAGAAACAAGCTAATATCAGCACAAAGGTACATTACTACACACACACACACACACACGCAAATCTGGAGGGAAAATTGCTACCAACTTACAGACACCCAAGGCAGTAAAAGCCTGGTGTACATTACTGTATAAATAAGATGAACTATGGCACAGGAGTGGTTGTGTGGTAAGTAGTTTGCTTACCAATCACATAGTTCAGGGTTCAGTCCCACTGCGTGGCACCTTGGGTAAGTGTACTATAGCCTCGGGCTGACCAAAGCTTTGTGAGTGGATTTGATAGACAGAAACTGAAAGAAGCTCATTGTATATATGTATGTGTGTGTGGTGTGTCCGTGTTTGTCCCCCCACCATCGCTTGACAACCGATGCTGGTGTTTATGTTTATGTTTTACAGTTTCAGCTCTTGAGGTGTGGCCATGCTGGGGCACCGCCATCCCCTGTAACTTAGTGGTTCAACATAAGAGACTGACAGAATAAGTACTAGTCTTACAAAGAATAAGTCCTTGGGTTGATTTGTTCAATTAAAGGCAGTGCTCCAGCATGGCTGCAGTCAAATGACAAGCAAATAAAAGAGTAATGAGGAAGCTGCTATTTCTAACAAGACTATTTGCTCAATCTATTAGAAATAGCAGCTAAATCTCTTTCGAATCACACCCAAACATCCAAAATAAAGAAGGATACATTTGATGATGACACAATGATGTCCTTGATATATGAAAAGACAGTATGGTGATGAGAGGAACCCCTTTTAATCATCGGTTAATGTAATCAGGAGAAAAACATCTGAAAATGCTGAAATGAATATTTGAGGGGCCAGATAACGATCACTGACTTAAAAAGCCCCCTTGTTTTGGATTTGAAATTTAAAATGACTGATGGTTATCAAATTATTCCGTACATGAATGGATGCTGAGAAAAAGAATTGCTTCCCGTCAAAATCAGTCTTCAGTATCATTTTTTTTTTTTTGTACATTTTGTGTTTAGCAACAGATCAGCCTTGATTGAGAAGACAACTATTTGAAGATGAAAGGTGTTCAAGCCACAGGCAGCTTTTGTTCAGCAAACTTAAACACAGGTACACAAGCACATCCTATATATGCATGCATGGAGGCATATGAGGGTATGACCCTAGTCGTTAGGGTTTTGTAGCCTTGCTCATTAATCTGTGAGTTAATTTATTGGACAGGATGACTCATTATGTCCTCAATCAATGCATTTAATTTTATATCATTCCTGTCTCCTCAGCTGAAAAATGGGTACCAGCTTAGTACTATGTGGACGTAAACAAACTAACACTGGTTGTTATGTGTCTAAGGGTGGGGACACACACACTGTTTCTATCTCCCAAATCCACTCACAGGACACTGGTCAGTGCCAGGGCTGTAGTAGAAGACCCTTGCCCAAGGTGCCACACAGTAGGATTGAACCTGGAACCACACAGTCGCAACGTGAGCTTCTTGACCAAATAGCCATGTCTGCAAAGAAATGCTTCACAAAATAAGACTCTTCCTGCTGACCATTGTTTCATATTTAATTTGTTACTGTTGAGGTGAGAATGTTTGAAACGAGGTCAGCCATTCCATGAATAATGTTTGCTACAAAATGCCAGTCACTCTCTCTTCAATTAGTTGAAGACATTGATTTACGCCACATGACAATATTCTAAAGCAGACCTCTCCTCGCAAATAGCAACAACAATAATAATACATTCGCTTTCAAAATACAACAACAGCATCTCCTCAAACAATAATGCCAAAGTAGATTTGGCCAATATTCAATACTGTGTAACTAACCCTTTAAAAGAAAGAAAGAAGGAAACAATGCTTGGAAACAGAATTGGCCGTAGATTTCATGCTTATTGTTGCTTTCCCATCTTTTTAATGAAATATTGATTTTTTTTTATTGTTGTTTTTACTAAGTACAGAACCATAAGTATTTAAGGAATAGGAAACTGGATGTTGTATCATTAATGCCACTTTCAACAGAATTAGCAGCATTAATGATAGGAATTAGTTTCCGACAAATCTGGATTTCCGAATTGACATGTAAAGGAATTATGTTTCTCTCTCTCTGTCTGTCTCTACTGTAAATACAGCAACTGCATAGAACTTTCCAGATGGTCATTTTTCCTCCCACACAATGGTCCCCAATCAGAGGGTTGTGGTCCAGAACTAGGTCAATGGTCATTTGGTACTGAGCCACACAAAAAGAATAAATTCTTTAATTCTGAGTTGTATTATCACCATTTAACATCCATTTTTCCATCTGGCATGGTTTGGACAGTTTCACCAGGACTGGTAAGCTGAGGGGCTGCACCAGACTCCAGTCTAGCATAGTTTTCTACAGCTGGAGGTCCTTCCTAATGTTAACCACTCGAAGAATGTAATGGGTGTTTTTACATTTCACTAACACAGGTGCCAGATGCATGACACCAGTATCTATCATGATTACAATTTCACTTGACGGGTCTTCTTCTCAAGCACAGCATATTGCCAAAGGCCTCGGCCATTTGTTGTTGCTTCCATGAGGCCCAGCGATCAAAAGGTGCTTTTTATGTGTTACCAACACATAAAACGGTAAAGGGTAAAGGTGCCCTTCAATTACGAATGACCATGGGATTGCACCTAGAAAGTTCTCCTCCAAGGCATAACTTTGGTTAATGTTGTTTATGGAAGACCAGCAGTCGCCCATGCATACCAGACTCCCCTCTCCACACCACTGATGCTATCTATGGAAAAGGCAAAGGCCGATACAATTTGGCACCAATGACATCACAACTCATTTCTACAGCTGAGTGAACTAGAGCAACGTGAAATAAAGTGTCTTGCTCAAGGACACAACACACATCCTAATCTGGGAATTGAACTCACTACCTCATGATTGTGAGCCCAATGCTCTCACCACTGAGCCATGTATTATATATATATATATATATATATATATATATAAGAATGTAATTATGGTAAAAATAAATGGCATAATACAAAATGTAATAACTACATTTGCATTATATAAGTAACAAATTGTATACATAATTGGAGACTTTGCCTGTGCTGGTGCCACATAAAAAGCATCCAGTCCACACTGTAAAGTGGTTGGCATTTGGAAGGGCATCCAGCTGTAAAAACCTTTCTAAAACTAACCTTGCCTCTGCTAGTGCCATGTAAAAAGCACTGAGTCCACTCTACAGAGTGGTCGGTGTTAGGAAGGTATCCAACCACTAGAACCCTGCCAATTGTACTACCCATGCATGCATGGAAGGTCGATGTACGACGATGATATGGACTTTGTGTTTTGTTATGTGGTGATCCTCAGGTCCATGGAAAAATTGTCTTGCATGGAACCAGTTAATGGTGCAAAAAAGCTGGAGCCAATGATCTAATGAATATTTGTGAATGTTTTGTCTGGGACAAAAAAGTTTCTATGTCTGATAGATATGGTTATGAAGTTAAGAAGTTCCCCTTGCAATCACACCATTCTTGGTTTAATCCCAATGCATGGCACCTTGATCAAGTGGCTTCTACCACAGCTCCAGATCAGTCCAAGTTTACAAGTCGAATTAGCTAGATAGAAGCTATCTACCCAGTTCCAATGAGCCTGGTGATAGACGTTTTAACACCCACCACCAAGTCTTTGAGTACTTTTAGTGGGGTCCAATCTATTGCAAGCCTTTGGATCAAGTTTCCAAGTTGAGGGTCAATCAATGCATTGAGGGTCTGCTTCTTACTACAACAACCGATGAACTGTCATTTCTTTCTCGCTTACCCCCACCAATCTCCAGCAAAAGGGACACAGATATTGTCCATCTTTCTGTACATCATTTATATTATCAAACGCTGTGTGGATAAGGTATTTGACCACTGACTGCATGGTCCTAAGTTCAGGTCTTACTAGATCCACTCTTCCCCAACCCAACTCTCTCTCTCTCTCTCTCTATATATATATATATATATATATATATAATATATATATATATATATATATTATATATATATATATATTATATATATATATATATATATATATATATATAGTTTGTTTGTAGCATTGTTAGCTCACTCCTACATCATTTTATTGATTTTGATGAAACTTGACACGTGAGTAGAACTTGTGTCTGGAAACCTACTGACATACTTAGATTGTTGAAAAAATCTATATTATGGCTCCTGGAAGGGAACTTTATATCTACCTCATATAACTAATTTTTTTTAAACACCCAAGGGAAATAACCCATAGCACCTGTACAATATTTTTTTAAACACTCAAGGGAAATAACCCATTTCATTGTTTATGTGATTACTTTGAATATTGATTTTTTTGAGTGTCCAATTTCTAATTTTTGCAGAAAATGTCACTTTTGTACTTTACTTGACACGTGAGTAGAACTCATGTCTGGAAACCTCGTGACATACTTAGATTGTTGAAAAAAAAATCAATAATAGGGCCCCTGCAATGGATCCTTCTATATACTACATATTACTAATATTTTATTTAAAAAACCCAAGGGAAATAACCCATACCACCTGTAGATTTTAGCGAAGCAATCAATATTTGATTCTCACAATCAGCCGACCTAATTCTGCATTTCTCTACTCACAGTTTTGAACTGCTAAACATTATTATTGTACTTCCTTAATTTGTATCTTAAACACTAAGGACTTCATACATTTCTATACATACATACTTTTTTTGAATGCTCATTACTCTGATAATTCTGCATTTTTACAGTTACACTTTTTCCATGATGGAAGATAAATTTTTTATTCCACAACGTATTTGTAGTGGCTTCATGCAGGCATAGCATGGATTCGATCCTCGATTGCCAAATTTCACTTAAGAATTCCACACTTTTCTCACTGTAAAACAATAGTTTCTCTGTGAATGACAGCAGTTATACAATTCCCAGATGGCTTGACTAAGCAGAATGTCTTAGCCTATCACCAAACTCCAACAACGTCTCTCACCAAACTCCAACAACGTCTCTCACCAACCTCCAACAATGTCTCCCTCCTCCAGCTGACAGTTTTTTGTACTTTTTCGTGACAGAAATACACCTTTTGTGGCAGTTATAATGAAAGTGCTTTCTTATATCAGAGTAATAAGGCGCTTCAATAGAACATCTTTACCCCTGGGAATTACTGGGTACACCAGCTAGTATATATATATGTGTGTGTGTGTGTGTGTATGTATGTATGCATGTATATAGTCAAATCAAAAAATCAAACATAATAACAAACAAGAAGATGTGCACATGGAATGTATTAGTTTCACACTCAGTAAAGAGAGGTTTTGACATTTTGAGCATAGTTCTTCATCAGAAAGGAAAATAGAAAAGTCCAGAGAAGCAAAAATATCCCCAACAGCACATGTAGTTACATTGATGAAGTATGCATACACTCGCAAATACAGGCTTCTTTCAGTTTCCATCTACCAAATCCAAGGCTTTCGTTAGTACTTTGCATTGAGACTAAACCTGAAAGCCTGTGGTTTGGAAACAAACCTCGTAAGTACTCAGCCATGCATGGAAAATGGCTTGACACCATCTGAAACCTTTTGAAGATAGCTAAGGCTGACATGTCTGAAGAATCTGAGTTGAAAATGTAGGGCGTGAAAGGTTTGAAGTGCCCTTATATGATGGGCTTCTTTCAGTTTCTGACGACTAAATTCACCAACAAGACTTTGGTCATACTGGGGCCATAGAAGACACTTGCATAAGGTTCCATGCAGTGGCACTGAACCCGGAACTACAAGGATAGGAAGCAAACACAACTGTAAAATATGCTTAATTTATTATAATTGCATCTGTTGTGAGGAAGGGAAACCCCAGTAGCTTCATAATGAATTCTGCTCAAGTAAGGCAGGGTAAGAAGGGGGTAAAATTCAGGAATTAAAAGGAGTGGGTGTGACCTTCGATATGTGCAGGGATAACCCTGAACATGCTTCAGTCATATCAAACCTCCTCAGTTTATATATATATATATATATATATATATAATATTAATTAGAGACAAAACCACTATTTTGCAAAACAAACAAGGAAAGACTTAATCAATACATAAGATTTTAATAAAAAGTCAAAAAAACCGCCACTACAATTGTTTCTTGTCCTGATCGACAATCTTCAGGTGGACTTCCAATTTTCAAGTCAGTTTCATAATTTGAAACTGACTTGAAAATTGGAAGTCCACCTGAAGATTGTCGATCAGGACAAGAAACAATTGTAGTGGCGGTTTTTTTGACTTTTTATTAAAATCTTATGTATTGATTAAGTCTTTCCTTGTTTGTTTTGCAAAATAGTGGTTTTGTCTCTAATTAATATTATATAATATTTTACTATAAAATTGGATTTAATCCTAAATCTGATTTTTTTTCCCTGTAAATTTGGATTTATTCCCTAATATTTATTTTATATATATATATATATATATATATATATATAATGTGTGTGTGTGTTTGAATAAATGAATAGAAAAAGCTTTTCTGATAATTTTTCCACTTAAATAATCAGGTGGTTATAAGTTTACAAAAAGGTGACTGATGGAAGTTTCTCACTTAAAAGCAGTCTTCAAAGTGATAATTTTGAGTTTATTCACCGTTTAAATAGGGAGTGTTTAACTAAATACATACATACAAACACCCATTCATATACATATGCCCTTATAGTACCAAGGACTTTCTGTTTCTTATCTAATATAATAAATGCAAAAACTAATTTGTGTGTCAGTGTGTCACACTTTGACCCTCTCTCTCTCACTATTCAATGACACATTGAATAGTGAGAGATAGTGAATAATAGTAGGCATGGAGATGGTGAGGGCGGTGGCAAAGACAGATAGAGAGAGAAAAAGAGAGGGAGAGAAAGGGAGACAAAGAAATTTAGGGAGAGTTGATGTTTGCAATGGCAGTAATAATAAGAGCAAGAGAGAGATGATGTACAATGTTCCTGAACAAAAATTCCTGTGGCCAGCATACTGAACCAACTACTGAACACTATCATTTTTATTTTTGCTTTCTTTGATACATACATGTGTGTAGGTGCACATGTACATATATATTACACACACACACACACACACACACACACATACATAAATATATATATATAAAATACACTTTAATCGAAATACAGTTTCCCCCCAAATTAAACATATCTAATACAATAAATGTGAATGTCAGTGTGTCACACTACTTCAACTTCACTTCTACAGGCCACAACCCAACATATCTTATTCTTTGTAAGCCTAGCTGGAGCACACCCTCTTGCAGGGTTTTAGTCAAATGAATTGACCCCAGCATTTATATTTTAAAACCTGGTACTTATTCTATCAGTTTCCTTTACCAAACCACTAAGTTAAGGGGACATAAATAAAACACCAGTTGTCAAGCAGTGGTGGAGGGCAAACACACATGCATGCATACATATACGACAGGCTTCTTTCAGTTTCTGTCAACCAAATTCACACACAAGGCTATAGAAGAAGACACTTGTAAAACACTTGCCCAAGGTGCCATGCAGTAGGACTGATCTAGAACATGGCTGTTGGCAAGCAAACTCTTTACCACAGAGCCATACCTGCACCTGTGTGCACACGCACGTGTGTACATACATACATACATAGACATGTAAAAGAGAACACCTATACTGAACTATTGAGAAATCTGCAGTTACTCTATCTAGATTACAAGTTCAGGTTTATGGTTTATACCTGTAATTATTTGGGCCCTGGGAAATGTCACACACTGCCTAAATACCAATCTTGAGAAATTAGGTTTCTCAAAACCAGAAAGGAGAAAGCTATTCGAAGACTACAGATCTAATCCATCACTGGAACGGTAAACATCTGTAAAACTTTCCAGAAGTTTATCATTTAAATTTATATGAACATGTCTAGATATGTAACTATATGCATGAGAAGACATACATAAAAAACATACAAATCTGCACATACATAAATACATACATACATACAAACAAAAATACCCTGTTGTTGATGTTGAAATTCCAATGAAGGAAGCTCGACTCTGGGTTAGAAACCAATTCTTCCTCTATTGGTAAGAAATCTTGAAATAAAACTGAATAATGACATTCATTGCCATGAAATTTCGATGGAATGTTTTAATTCAGGTTACTTTAAAACCAGAAGTTTGTCTCAAAACTCGAGAGAAAAGATCATAGGTTTACAGAAATGTATAAAGTTGAATAATATGGGACAGAAGTATGGAGTTGAGTCAACTCTGGTCTTTGTCAGATTATTGACACACCTACCAAATACTATTTCTATAACTGTGCCACATATCTTAGATGATATTGTGCTAGCAATATAAAAAGAAATAGAAACATTATACCGAGTCAAATGACAAACTATAAATGTCAGTGAGAGAGAGAGAGACATTAATGTTTTCCTTCTTTGTGTTTCTTAAATAGAGTATTAGGTCAAACTAGGTTGGAAGCTTCTGGAAGAGTGAGGTAATATCACAGAAACGACAATTACTTCTAGCATATATATGTGTGTGCGTACGTGCATGTGTGTTTATATATCATCAAGCAATATGTTATTGGTTATGATGGCAGCGAGCTGGCAGAAACATTAGCACGCCGGGTGAAATGGTCTTTACGTTCTGAGTTCAAATTCTGCCAAGGTCGACTTTGTCTTTCATCCTTTCAGGGTCAATAAATTAAGTACCAGTTGCATACTGGGGTCGATCTAATCGACTGTCCTCCTCCCCAGAAATTTCAGGCCTTGTGCCTAGGGTAGAAACGAATATATTATTAGTTATAGTATATAACTGGTCAGAATGTTACCATTGGCTTTGCACCCACTATTGCACCTGGGCAATAGAACTGACCAGTTATGTGTCATAACTATGATATATACTACTCAATGATATATAAAAATACAACTGCTCTATTACTCATTCTGAGCATGGTTTTTTTTATGACTAGGGACATTTAACTGATATGCATGTATATATTTATATATATATATATATACTAGCTTAAGGTGACCCGCTCTACATGCGGATAAGAGTGTGGTTGTTACTTTCTGTTGCTTCCTTTCAGCATGTAAAAAGCACCATCCGAATGTGGCCGATGGCAGTGCCGCCTTGACTGGTTTCTGTGCCGGTGGTACGTAAAAAGCACCAACCGATCGTGGCCGCTGCCAGGCCCCCTGGCACCTGTGCCGGTGGCATGAAAAAAGCACCCACTACACTCACAGAGTGGTTGGTGTTAGGAAGGGCATCCACCTGTAGAAACACTGCCAGATCAGACTGGAGCCTGGTGCAGCCTCCTGGCTTCCCAGACCCCGGTCAAACTGTCCAACCCGTGCTAGCACGCAAAACGGACATTATACGATGATGATGATGGTTCTCCCTCTTTGTTTCTCTCTCTTTTCTCTCTCATTTTCCCACTCTCTTACTTTTCTTTTCTCTTGGACTCTCCCTCGCTTTCACTTACTCTCTATCTTTATCTATCTCTCTCCCATTTATAAACAACAAAAGATCTTGAGTAAGTTGAGAAATAAAATATTTAGAAAGATCAATCATAAATATCAGGCAGTGACAACGGAAAGGTCTGCTTCAAGGCAGACAGCAAAACACTAATATTTAAAAGGGACAGACGAACTTGCGAGCTGAATAAAAATAATAAAATATTGGAAACCAAAGTTTGAAGGGATAGAATCTGAGGATAGTAGAGTCACCATGGCTGGCATTTCTTAACGACGGACAGCAACGTATTGACAGTTTAACGGCTGGCATAAAATTTTGAACTTGATGTAAAAGAAAATTCCTAAACACCAAGTTTTGAAGTGATTCTTTCTCATGACCTTAGACTCACCATGGCAAGCATTCAAAACTTCTTCATCATGGATGGCAACACATTGACGACTAAAAGGCTGGCGCAAATTTTTTAGCTTGATGTTACAGAATTCCTAAACACCCGCTCCTGTAAATTTTAATCCCCTTCCAGCCCCATTTAGACTCCTTTTCACATTTTGGTTAATATAACCCGATTTCACTTGGGTTTACTGGGGCCACATTTTATAAGATGAGGAATTTTATCCTAGAGGTCACACCTTTCATTTGAGGAAAAAAATAGTTGTCATGCAAACTTGCCAGCACTTTTAACATAGGTGTGCCTATTTTCAGCTCAACCGACCACATAATGCACACATTTTATATATATATATTATATATATATATATTATATATATATATTATATATATATATATTTGTGTGTGTGTGTGTGTGCACGCATTATATATAAAATGTATACAAATTATATATATATATGTGTATAAATTAAATTAGAGATAAAACCACTAATAGGCAAATCAAACAGTGAAAAACAAACTAAAACGTAAAAATAAAAATATAACATACAAAATATATAAAATATAAAATTGAAAAATTTAAATTATTTAAATTCAAAATTAAAATTATTAATTTATATTTATAATTTTAAAAAAATATATGTATAACTATCAAAAAGTATTAAAAAGTTTAATATACATAAATACAGATATATACACTTTGTATATATATATTATATATACATATTTATATATAGAACACACACACACACATCTATAAATAAACCCAATAAATATCTGATTCATAATATTTGTTCTCATGATTGTGTGGTGGTGGTGGTGGTGGTGGCGATGATAATTCTCTCTATGAATGCAGACAGACGTAGAGAGAGAGTGTGAAAGCGCTGTCGAAGGCGGGGAGGGGGGAGATATAGAACGCTGTGACACAGCGTTATAAAGAGAAAATGAAGGTAAGGGAGTTAGACGCTGTTAAACGAAGTTATATATAGAAAGTGAGTGACGGAGGAAGACAGATACATAAAAGAATGAGAATAGACTTGTCAAAGTGCATTTTTGGCCCTAACAACGACACCTTTTAAGATAGCGATTTCTAACCTAGCCCACTGGCATCCTCGCCTCATTTTACATGTCCCTGTAAATTTTGGAGTCAATCCGACAGAATCTAGTGGCCTTTAACCCGTTCTCAATGCCAAAACCAAACAAACAAACAAACTTTTCGCATTTCAGATTTATAATATATATATATATCAACATGTGTATGCATACACATGTGGATGTATATGTATGTATATACATTCAATGGTTCACAATGCCTGAGGATTTTGGATTGTGCAATCCACCAATTACAAATAAATTACAATGCTATTGAGATCTTTACAGTATGTACTGCACTGCCATTGATCTTCATTTATTTTATATATACATACATGCATATATCCTAAAATGTGTGTGTGAGAGAGGGAGGGAGAGAAAGAGTCATTCACATTCTAACATTGATAAGAATGAAGAAACAATATATGCACAATTAAATGATAAGAGGTTGACATTATTTATAGTTTGTTATCATTTTCAGATATGATAATGGCTGAAGAGTAGAGGTGTGTAGAATGTGGTACTCTAGACTAAGCACCTTAGCATTTAGTCCTTTCCAGGGTCACCTCTCTTAATAAAATAACTACCAAATATGCAATATATAAGCACCTAAAATCACTTGCTCTGACCCCACAAATTTACAGTTTTGAGGTATTTTAAGGAATTATTTGTACTGGGTTAGGGTTTTAAAATGCATCTGGTTCAGGAATTCCAGGGTTTTGAAGAGTGTAGAACCATCTCTTTGCCATTATTGTTCCCACGTCTGCTCTGATCCAGAGTAGTAGATCCTGTCAGAGTCAGAGCTATGTGTTAAGCAGCATGTAACCACTGAGTCCAGGGTACACTGAAATCATGGGATGCAACATGGCAGATGTGAACTGTTTTGGTAAATGAATATTATTGAATCAACGGTGAGTGTCACTAAATGCTGATTGGATGAACAATCAACAAAGTGTTAAGAGACAGGATCAACCAGTTGGGCAAACTATTGCTGTCATCTGTAGCCACTGCTGTGCAGAGGAGATATTTCAGCCAGTGAATGACCAATGTGACTAAAATGCAAACCAGACATTCATGCCACATCACTCAATTGGGACATGTAGCATAGAAGAGTTGTAATGGTCCAGGCAAGTCACCAGGCAACTGGATAATGATAGAGTCATTAATATTTTAAAAACTCAATGTTAATGGATAGGTAAAAATTAAAGCAATCGTGGGCAAATTGCAACCCAAGGGACTTTCTGAATGACATATTACCTCATCAGCCTATCTGATGATGAGTCATGTCACATGTGGCTGGCTTGATGATGAGTCATGTCACATGTGGCTGGCTTGATGATGAGTCATGTCACATGTGGCTGGCTTGATGATGAGTCATGTCTCATGTGGCTGGCTTGATGATGAGTCATGTCACATGTGGCTGGCTTGATGATGAGTCATGTCACATGTGGCTGGCTTGATGATGAGTCATGTCACATGTGGCTGGCTTGATGATGAGTCATGTCACATGTGGCTGGCTTGATGATGAGTCATGTCACATGTGGTTGGCTTGATGATGAGCCATGTCTCATGTGGCTGGCTTGATGATGAGCCATGTCTCATGTGGCTGGCTTGATGATGAGTCATGTCACATGTGGCTGGCTTGATGATGAGCCATGTCACATGTGGCTGGCTTGATGATGAGCCATGTCACATGTGGCTGGCTTGATGATGAGTCATGTCACATGTGGCTGGCTTGATGATGAGCCATGTCACATGTGGCTGGCTTGATGATGAGCCATGTCACATGTGGCTGGCTTGATGATGAGTCATGTCACATGTGGCTGGCTTGATGATGAGTCATGTCTCATGTGGCTGGCTTGATGATGAGTCATGTCACATGTGGCTGGCTTGATGATGAGTCATGTCACATGTGGCTGGCTTGATGATGAGTCATGTCACATGTGGCTGGCTTGATGATGAGCCATGTCACATGTGGCTGGCTTGATGATGAGCCATGTCTCATGTGGCTGCTTGATGATGAGTCATGTCACATGTGGCTTGGCTTGATGATGAGTCATGTCTCATGTGGCTGGCTTGATGATGAGTCCATGTCACATGTGGCTGGCTTGATGATGAGTCATGTCACATGTGCTGGCTTGATGATGAGTCATGTCTCATGGTGGCTGGCTTGATGATGAGTCATGTCACATGTGGCTGGCTTGATGATGAGTCATGTCACATGTGGCTGGCTTGATGATGAGTCATGTCTCATGTGGCTGGCTTGATGATGAGTCATGTCACATGTGGCTGGCTTGATGATGAGTCATGTCACATGTGGCTGGCTTGATGATGAGTCATGTCACATGTGGCTGGCTTGATGATGAGTCATGTCTCATGTGGCTGGCTTGATGATGAGTCATGTCACATGTGGCTGGCTTGATGATGAGCCATGTCACATGTGGCTGGCTTGATGATGAGTCATGTCACATGTGGCCCACTTCTCAAAACAGATTGCCCAAGCTTGCATCACAGCCCTTATAGTATTTGTTCTGCTTTTTTTACATTCTGAGTTCAAATCCAGGTGAAATCGATTTTGTATTTTATCCTTCTGGGGAAAGGGGAAGGGATGAATGAAATAAAATATCAGTCATGTCCAGGGGTTGACAGTATCAACTGAATCCATCTTCTCCCTCAGCACAATTGGCCTCGTACCTAAATCAGAAACAATTATTAAAGTAGGGAATTGACAGAATCATTAGACCCATGCCAGCATCGAAGGTGGACATTAAACGATGATGAAGATGATGATTAGAGCATCAGGCAAAATTCCTTGTGGTATTCCTTACAGTTCTTTACATTCCAAGTTCAAATACTGTCATGGACAGCTTTGCCTTTCATCCTTTTGGGGCTGATAAAGTACTGGCACCAGTGTGACTGACTTACCCATTCTCCTACAATTTCTGGCTTTGTCCCCAAACTTATTATTCAAGGTGGCAGAACTTTTAAAGTGTTGGACAAAATTGCTTTGTAGCACTTCTTCCAAGACTGAGTTCAAATTCCATCCAGGATGACTTTGCCATTCATCCTTTTGGGAGTCAATAAAATAAGTACCAGTTGCATACTGGGGTCAATCTAACCAACAAGCACTCACCCCCATAATTTCAGGCCTTGATTACTATTATCTTCAATATTATTCTTTTCTACTCAAGGCCTGAAATTTTTGGGGAGGTAGGGGCCATTCGATTAGATTGACCCTAGTATGTAACTGGTACTTAATTTATCAACCCCAAAAGGATGAAAGGCAAAGTCGACCTTGACAGATCTTCAATATTATTATGAAGGCAGGGAGCTTCTGGCAGAATTGTAACTGCACCAGGAAAAATGTTTAAAGGCATTTCTTCTGACTCTGCATTCTGAGTTCAAATACCACCAGGGTTGACCTTACCACTTATTCTTTCTTTTTTTTTCTACTCTGGGCACAAGGCCCAAAATTTTGGGGGGGCAGTCGATTAGACCAACTCCAGTACACAACTGGTACTTGATTTATCAAGCCTGAAAGGATGAAAAGCAAAGTCGACCTCAGTGGAATTTGAACTCAGAATGTAAAGACAGACGAAATACATACACATGTCTAACGACAAATACATACACATTCCACATCTGAATCTGGCACCAAATACATAACAGATTCCACGTATCACATATACGAATCTAACAAATATCAGAAGACACTTTGCAATCACTGTTTCTACCCTACTAATGATGTGTGTGTGTGTGTGTGTAAATGGGGGTGGGGTGGGGATTGTATGTATGCATAAATCAGTCACTAATGAACTATTTAACCAACCCTAAAATATGAATTCCATTAATGAGACTTCTCCTGCTCCCTCTTTGCAAAAATTGCAAATTAAATGGAAGCTACGTTAATTGAACAAAATCAAAATAGAGAATTAAAAACCAAAAACTCACATAAGGCAAGAGAAGGTGGGGGTGGGGTGAGGGGAGAAAGTGTATATCTAAATAAACAATCACACAAAAAAAGGGGACAATCACTTCAATCAGATGAGTATATGGGAGTGGGGGAGGTGGTGGGTTTGTGAAGGGGTAGTAGTAAGAGTGATATTTGGAGAAGAGAAAGGGAGGGAAGAAAACAAAAAAAGCAACAAACAAATGGATGTTTATTATATCAACTGTCAAATATTAATCTAAATTGGCTGATCCTGATGACACGAGGAAGATAAATTACAAAACATCCAACTTCTAACAAAATTTAACATCACCACCACCACCACAGGTTTTGTGTGTGCATGTATAATCGCAAATATGTTATATATATGTGTGTATATATATATTGGAGCCTTGTTGTACCATTTATCTACTTTTATATATATATATATGTGTGTGCATGCACCAGTCTGTCTGTAGATATGCAAAGTTATGTATGCATGGGTAAATACATGTTTGTGCACATAAACACACACACACATATATATATATACACACACACATACATATACTGTGTCAGTTTACATGTTTATATATTACATCCAACTAAATGAGCTCGTGTGTGTGTATGTGTGTATGTATGTATGTATGTATGTATGTATGTATGTATATATGTATGTATGTGTGTATGTGTGTGTGTATGTGTGTGTGTATGTGTGTGTATGTATGTATGTATGTATGTGTGTGTGTGTATGTATGTATGTATGTATGTATGTATGCATGCATGCATGCATGCATGTATGTATGTATGTATGTATGTGTGTATGTGTGTGTGTATGTGTGTGTGTATGTGTGTGTTTGTGTGTGTGTGTGTGTATGTGTGTGTGTATGTGTGTGTGTATGTATTGAGCATAACAGTATAAAGACTAGTTCTGCTTGAAATGTTAATAGGCTTTAGCAGATTTAACTTTGATGCATGACCTGGGTCAGTAAAACCTGAGAATATCAAAGGATTAATGGTTTGTAAAGGTTATAATCAGAGAATATAGACACTCACACACTCACACACACACCTACTACATCCATACATTCACAAACACATAGATACGAGCACACACAAACTACATCCATCCATCCATCCAAACATACATAGAATCCTATAAACATACAGGTATATATATAAATATATACAAAAAGCAATAAAGATTCAAGTTATATATATATAAATATATATATATTTGGCCAAAGTATATATACACAGGCACACATAGACAAAGACAATGTAGAAACCTAATTAAAAGTAACATATGTAAAAAAAGTAAAAATCTTACATTCTTATATATATACACACATATACACAAAACTAAATCCATATATAATTATGTGTGTCAGCAAACGTGCATACCATTGCCCTTATTTAAAGTGTAACAAATTCTTTAATCCCTTGAATTTTGTAGGATTTCACTAATATTTCAATAGAAATTAAATCAAAATGTGTAAAAAACAAAAGATAAATTTATGCCTTATCTTGTTTTAAACTGCATATATTTATATATATATACATATATACACAAGTGTATGTGTGAGTATATATGTCTATGTGTGTGTATATATAAATATATATATACATATATATATATATATATATATATATATATATATATATATATACACACATATATATATACATATATATATATATATATATATATATATAGATATATATATATATACACACATATATATATACATAGGGTGATGTGATGTGTCTGGTGCAGTAGTATTAGCAATTGTCTTCCCTACAGCTCACTACCATTACCAAGCTCATGTTTCGGAATGAAGCAGCAGCCGAGTACATGAGTCCACAGCCTCTCTTTGACCAAGATTTTTGCTAGACCTCCCTAACACCACACATACTAAATGGATACTTGCAGCTCTAAGGAAACTCAATGAAGAATCTTGGAGTAGCAGGAGGTCCCTCAAGACATAATGTGCTGGTCTACTGTGGTGGACATGCCCTGGAATTTTATCAGTCACTATTCTGCTGTTCTATGGGTGTGTCGAGGAAGACAGGCTAAGAGAGTACACCCTACGAGAAAAACAAACTAGGATAGTTTAAACTGATTTCCAAGAGAATGGTAGGCAATACCAGTCATCATGAACCAACTTTGCCATTGGGTCAATTTACAGTTCCTTCAGGGTGAAGTACTGGGTTACATGCAAACTCAACATCCATATTAAACCTTATTGTGCAGGTATCTTCTGCAATACGGATCATGGAGTTTTGATCTCTAACAAGTGTGATAGTGATGGAAAATCTGAATGCGTTGCAAGCGCTTCTAGTCAGAACTTTATCCATCAACAATAAAGGCCAACAGTCATTGATAGCTGGAATAGAGTGGGGCGGGGGCTGACCCTGACAGACTGTTGGGACTGAGTAGCCCTATATCTTGGAACTGAGATGCCCACATTAGGGCCTAGAAATGGTGACCTAAAAATCAGGCACTCAGCTTAATTCCTGTAGAACATACAAGAACTGATTAATATTAACAATTCAATAAAGCAAGCTAAGCACCATACAGCTCTCGTAACCAGTGAACTGAGGTACGACAATGGACAAATGTTGTCTTCAATGAGACTAGGCTATTTAAAGATGGTTCTCTTAAAGTTGGTGAGGGTTAAGCATTCTTCTGGAAGGGCTACCTTGAGAATGGATATCACAAACAAGGCATCAACTCTGCCATGAGAAACGGTTAGCTATCTAAACTGGCAAAAGCACGAGTTTGCATCAATGAGCAGTTAAGGCCTTTCTGGGTTTTCTTTGCAGAAAGTTGCTGTGTCCTGTTACCGTGTGTCTGTATTAACTCAGTCATCAGATCATCAGAGATTAAAAGACCATTTGAAAATCGAGTCATCCTAATGACTCATTCTGATGCAAGATTAAGGAAAAAAAATGAAGAAAAGCATAGTTTTTGGAAAACTAACTGCAATGGCATCAGACTCCACCATTACCAAGACCATCTTCTGGCTGAAGAATAAATACGAGACTCTCTGGGATATATACCAGATCCAAACACTACAAGATGTCTGTTCACTCACACAATGAAGAAAGCTGAGTGTTGGACAGATCATAATGTGATATTAACAAAGGTCCCAGTACAAGCACCCCACCTTAAGAGAACCCTGAAGACCACTAAAAGAAAATCAATTACTCTAAGCTCAACAATACCAATATTTGTAAGAACTTTCATCATTCCTTAACTTTCAAACTTAATGTTTCAACAGCACTCATCATTTCACAAATTGGATGACAAATGGTACTCTTTAAGTTCCACAGCCCTTAATGTTGCTGTTGAAGCCATAAACTACAAAACAAAAAAAAATCACCTAAGCAAGTTCAATGAGAACTTGCAAAATAAGCAAGTTCCTGAATGACATACACAATGCCCACAAAACAAGTCTAGGAAATTCCTCATCACATATTCTGAAAATCAGTGAGATCCAATCTGCCCTTCACACTCTGAAGAATGGTTAATTGGTCGCAAAAGCCCAAAACATTTATGAGATGCAGTTTCTATGATGCAATCAGGACTCTTTATGGTCTTGGTAACTATTCCATAGTACCAGTTATCAGAAGCACTTCTAAAAGACAGGATCTGTCAACTTTAGTAGAACATTTGAAAGATCTCTTAAACCAATTCCTAAAGCAATGGATTTGGCAATCACAGAAGAATTTTGTGAAATACTCCTTACCCACCACCTTGACAAACCACCAACATGGGGTGAAGTTGGTGCTGCCAGGAAAATCTGGCTCATGGGCCAGACAATATTACAGAAGGTATTTTCCGGAAAGGTGATAATGTATACACAAGATTTCTTCATTTTACATCACAGAAGCATGAAATCAGAAATAAATACTATAACATTGAAAGGATACAAAAGTCAGCAGATCATTTTTAAAAAAGGTCAAGGCCAAGGTTATCCTGAAGAAAAAGGGCCTGTTCATATCAGAGAACATCATACCAAAGTTACAATATGGTTTCTGCAGGGGCTGAAACATATTTGATCTACAAGGCATTTTCATGATGAATGCAAGGAACACTACTAGGCACTGTTCACTGTGACTTTAATGGAAACATTTAACACAATAAACAGGGAACTTCTATGTGACAGTCTCAGAAAGTTTGGCTACCCACCTAAGTTTAAGCCTTTCGGTACCATATTTATTTTGAGATGCTCTGTGTTTCTTTCAATTAATTTTAATATAACAAAGAATTTAGTAAAATAACTTAGTTATCATTCAGCTAGTGTTAGGAACATAAATTGTGACTGAGGTTTGGTGGAAGATTTTAATTCAAAACTTTGGAAAACAAGACATTTGTACTACAGAACTAGTTTCAGCCAGGCATTTTACTTCAGTGGCAGAAAAAAAATTTCAGCCCTTAACAACTGCTGAGAACCATGATGGAATATTGTTTGCATAACTAGGACAGTGGTGCTGCTGCTTCTGCTAGACAGACAGACACACCTGCAGGACTGAATTCAGACACAAGTGGTTCAACTAATTGGCATTCATTCACTAACAGACTCCCTCCGTCTTCTGGCTCACAACTGTACTTAAGGAATTTTCTCTTTGTCTTTTCTACTACAACTATAATAACCACTACGCCATATGCCCATGGAAATATGGCGTAGTGGTTAAGAGCACAATGTGCCATTTCCTTTTACAATCATAAAAGTCAAGTAACTGCATCGGTTCACCCTCATTGATACGTCAGTTCATGATTGTGTTCTAAGACAGGAACCCGCAAAAGATCTTACGCAACTGCTTCAAGGTACACTACTGCTGGAGGTATGATTAGATCCTCAAGACCATCATTGGGGTAATCAATGATGGTCGCGAGAACCTAATCAAAGGGTCAGTGACAGCAGAAATGGCCAGACTACAGCCAGAAAGATAGCCTTTGGTGAGGAAAAGGAGAGGCTAAAGAGAAGACTGATGGAGAGCTCTGATGGTTTGCTTTGCAAAGATTGTGATTAGATGATGAAAGTTGAGCAGGAGAAGTAGCTAAAGTTCCAATCACCCGGACCTTGCTGGAACCAAGTAGAATCAGTTCTGAGATAACAAAGTAGCTAATCCTATTGAAGTTGTGTCCTGCGAGGAGAGGATGGAAGAGGCACAAGAGAGGGAAAGAGTAAAGTATTGGGGGGAGGGCCAGGATTTTGCCAGCAGAAGTGGAGAGTTGAGTTCAAAGTTTGTTCCAGAGTAAGTCCAATGGAACCTTGGGGATTCCAGGAAAGAGCAGAAGAATAGCCATCAAGAACAACATAGAGACTTTTGAGAAAACCCCTAGAGAACTCTGGCTGAAAACAGGTGATTCGTAGGGCCCAGCCTATTGCTCAGATGTGGGTGTATAAGACCTAAAAACACCGGATCATAAATGGGGCAAAATGTTCTTTTACAAGATCGTTTGGAAGAGAAAAGTTGTGCATAAGAATAGGCTGATATATATTATGTGCGGCGTAAATCCCTTAGTGCCGCCTTTTCAATTAATTGTTCTTTCATCGGGAAGGAGAATAACTGTTTGTAGTATGAACCTCAACATTTTATTTTAGACGTATTTTTGTTTCTTTTGTTCCTCTCCGGAAACAAAAAAAACTCGTCTTAGAATCACTTGGAATATTTCTTTAAGGCGGCGAGCTGGCACAATCGTTAGCGCGCCGGGAAAAATGCTTAGCGGCATTTCGTCCGTCTTTATGTCCAGGGTTCAAGTGTCGCCGAGGTCAACTTTGCTTCCATTCTTTAGGAGTCGATAGATTCAGTACCAGTTGAACACCGTATCAATGTAACCGACTTAACCCCCTCTCCCGAATTTGCTGGCCTTGTGGCAAACTTTAAAAATCAATATATTTCATTTCTAGATATTAAAAAAAAACAAAAAGAACACAAGCTAAGCTTGAAAAGTGACATTAAAAGGTTTATGTGGTTAACATATTGTTACTGAAGAGTATTTTAATATATGATGGTTCTAACAATACCGTAATATAAATTCTCATGGCTCTAACCACAATACAGAGTTGAGAGGGATCATGTGTTAGTGCTAGGAGATATGTTATATATAGGTGGATATTTGTTTAAATTATATACTGATAAACAAATATACACTAGACGTGTATATATAAGAAAGTAAAAGAATATGTAAAAACAATTTTCATTCACACAGACATAAAAAATGGAACACTTAGAATAATAAATACAGAGGATATTAAAGGAAGAGGAAAAAAAGAACAATATAGTGTGTGTGTGTGTGTGTGTGTATATATATATATATATTTATTTATTTATTTATTAAGTGCACACGTTTAGAAAAAGCTAAACATCGTTGAATGAAATGGTGTCATAAAGTAAAAAGCAAGAAAGATCTGTCAAGATTTAATAGCAATATGAGTTGGCTAGCTGGCTCGTAGTGACATGTTTATTATCTATTATGCTGGATTTCATTTCATAAAACTTCCGACTTGAGGGACATCTTGAAAAGTTGTTCAGGTTACAAAGTTCAGAAATTCAATTTAATTTTCTTTACTTCATTTGATTTCGACCGTATTATTACAGCAAATTATTGTTTACGAATAGATAAACCAGAGAATTAAATATTTATGATTTAGGTTCTCGTGAAAAAGACGAAATTAGCGGCGAAACATCATCAAGAAGATTAAATTTAATTGATGCCTTCGTCAGTGGTTATTCGATTAGCTAGAAGCAGCAGCCAAAATTAATTTCAACTAACATACTACTGTTTTTAAAAGACAGAAACTATGAATATATATTTTTGATAAAGTGGTTCTAGAATGAAAATGCAGAGTTTTGAAATGGTTATCTCAAAGACATATTTCATAGGAATTGGAAAAGAGACGGATTGGGAAGATTGAATGAAACACAAGAACATTTTTAAAAACTGATAGGAAAAAAGACAACCCTTTTCTTTTCCTATGAGACATGGGACTTGGAGGTACAGTCATTTCAAAATGCTGCCGAAAAGAAATAAAAAAAAAAAGGAATGATAACGGGAGAAAAGTCTTTGATCATATTGGTCAGAAGTTAGCTCGTTTAGTACCGACCTTGGGTTAAACAACAACAACAATAACTACTACTACTACTACTATTACCACCACGGAAAAGTATTTGAAATCATTTCTGCTCTACTAATTTTATTTTTAATAAATGACAATAAGACAAAAATAGCATCGAATAAAGCTTGTTTAAATAATAGAGTTCCAGGTGAAGGGAGAAGAGGAACAGTTTATGAAATTATTTATAAATTAGTCTGTATACAAACACACAACCATGTGAGCACATAGGTGCCAAAGGTGGTGGGGGAAATAGTCCCCGAATACTAAAGGTAGAGTAAAACAGAACTCGACTGAAGGTCGGTTAGATTGGAACACCAAGCCAGAATTAAATTTTCAAAAGCAAAAGTAAGACTCAAGAAAACAGCGACCAAACTTTATGAGGATCTTTTTAATAAAAGTGGGTTGTTTTGTTTAACACACCACGCCATTATAAAGTTGTGGGTGGCTTCCTGTCGTCTATTTACTTCGGTGAGTATGTTTCATAAAAAGGCGAGATTGCTCCGTCGAGGAAGTGAACTATTTTAGGGAGTTAATTCCTCTGTACTTTAGTAAAGAGAGTTGCTTAACACTCCACGCCCTTTCAGAGCTGTGTGTCTGGTTAGCTTCCTGTTGTCTTTTAATTACTTCAAGGTGTTTCATAGACAGCACACTCTAGGAAGTAAAAGTATCTTATGATTAATTATTAATTAATTACCCATAGATGGCTGTCTAGTTTTGGCCTTTGCTTTTATTTAAATCGAAATAATTGAGTGTATGTCATAGTTGCGTGGCATAAATCAAATATTTTAAAATGTTGTGTGAGAAGACGTAAGAGGTGGTGGTCGTCGTCGCCACGTTAGAACGGACAGCTATGTATGAATAATTAAATATCCAGGTAAGAAAATATTGCATAGATTAATGACAGGTTAGTAATGTTTAGGTTAATTAATAAGCTTAACAAGAGGCTAAACTGGCAAGAATATACTACTTCAGCAAATTTCTTTCCCAACACACACACATACAAAGCACAGGTAAGATGTCCCTCGGGATCTAGCGCCGAGGGAAGGTTGAGGGACCTTCCTACTCACCAAACCGTTCAAATTAACAATAATAGCTATAAATAGGTATAATAAGACTCCTGTTTTCATTTCTCAACAACATCGTTTGCACAAAGTACAACTTCAAAATGTTTTTACTTATTAACCGGAAAAGAAGAAATAAATGATTAACCGAAATTACAGGATTTTGATTGTAAAAGCAAATCACAAAGAAAATATACGAGGATTCGAAAAGTTTTCGGAGTGGAAGATGAATGTAGGTCGATGCTACAAGTTTTAAAAAGGATCATACATACACACATCTATATATACACACACAACATACATACACAGGGGTACGTGTGTGTGTGTTTATATTTGAAAAAAAAAAAAAAATGAAGAACGGCTTTTCTGATAATGTTATCAATTCAAATAGACGTTGATAAACTTTAAGTGTTTACGATTTGTAAACACCGAATGATGTATAAACATCTAATTATTAAATTGAAAAAAATTATCAGAAAGAATTAATACTGCACCAAGGACTTTTTATTTCATCTCTCTCTCTCTCTATATATATATATATAATTATATATATATATATATATATATATATATATATATAATATATAATATATATATATATATATATGCTATATACATGTTTATATACACACACAAATATATATATATATATATATATATATATATATATATGCTATATACATGTTTATATACACCACAAATATATATATTATATATATATATATATATATATATATATGCTATATACATGGTTATAGACCACACAAAAAATATATATAAATATATAATGTATGTATATATGCAAGATGCAACGAACATTTTAGAAAAATAAACAAATGAGTGGAAATCGAACCGGTGAGTGTGTTAAGAAATAAAGCACTAAAAGAGAATAACTCTCCCCATACACAATACGACAGACAGATAGATAGATAGATAGATAGATAGAGAGAGAGAGAGATGCATGTAATTATTTAATATATTTATAATAGTGAAACAATGAAGAGAAAAGTTGAATACTCACCAATGGTGCCAGGCAGAAGTGTTTTAACGTGTAAGTATATATAACCAAAGTGGATACACTGAAAACCAAAACAAAATATTTTATTTGGTGTACAGGTGTGTAGACGAGGAGTGAACTTCACTTCAACACACCTGTAAACTACTTACAGGCAGAATGTAGTTCACTTAGTTTTGTTTTGTTAGCTGTTGTCTTGTTTTACTTGTCGAGAAGGTGACTCACGATTCACTGAGCCAGTTAAGACAAGGCAAGTCTAATGCTTGGTTTTTCAGCCAGTAAACAGGTGCGACGTCGGAGGAAAATATTTAGTAATAATAACAATAATAATGATAATCATAAAAATAAAATTAATAATTTAAAAAGTTCGTGTTCTTCAACGGAAAGCTCCATTTTAAGTATAATATATTCAGGACTAAGTAAAATTTAACTTCTTCTAAAGCAAACTCTCTCGATAAAGTAAGAGAAACCCGAGTGGAGAGTTTCACAGATGGGCGTCCAGGTAAGTCGATAATTTCAACATGGCGGAAGGCAGTGACGGAGAGGCAGGTGAGGAAGTGTTTGTTGCAGTGGTGGTGGTGATATTTAGCCCTAGGTCTACCCTGATTAAATAGATCTATGAGCAAAGCGTTCCAATCATGACTATGCCATTTTATTTTTAGTCAATACAACAAAACACTTATACATAATGGTGTCCATTATGTTTTTTTTATTATTATCAGGATGGTATGGTGTAATCTGAAAAGTATTTGGCTGCTATTTCCAGCAGATAGGAGCGTCTTCGTTGATGGTGGGTGTGTTGGTGTTGTTGTGGCTGGTGGTGATGGTGTTGGTGGGTCGTAGCTGCGGTGATGAAGCTGGGACAGTTAAGTTGTAGCGCTACTTGTTGATATTAGTGGTGATGGTGTTGACGACTTGGTCAATGGTGACGATGAGGCCGTTGACCACGATGATAGAAGTGATGGTAGGGAGGGGGTAGCGGCGTTGACGGTGAGGGAGCGAGGTACTGATGTGGGAGGGAAGGGTTGAGGAGGTAAGCGCGTGGGAAATAATGAAAACATTATGAAGCGGAAGAAAACAAATTCCATGGTTCTGTGTTCAGTCCCAGTGCTTGACAGCTTGGGCAAGTGTCTTCTGCTATAACCCCGGGTCGACTAAAACCTTGTGAGTGGAATTGTTAGAGGGGAAACTGAAAGGAAGCCGTCTTGCTTCCCAGTCACAGGGTTCAGGGTTCAGTCCCACTGCGTGGCACTTTCAGAAGGTGTCTTCTATTATAATCCCGGGTCGCCTAAAGTCTTGTGAGCGGATTTGGTAGACGGAATCTGAAAGAAACCCATCGTATGTGTGTGTGTGTGTGTTTGTCCCTCACCCCCACCTATCGCTTGACAATCGATGTTGGTGCGTTTATAGACCTCCGTAACTTAGCGATTCGGCAAAAGAAACCGATAGAATAAGTACTAGGCTTTCAAAGAATAAGTCCTCGTATCGATTTGTTCCCCTAAAAGTGGTGCTCCAGCATGGCCGCAGTTAAATGACTGAAACAAGTAAAAGAATATGTGTGTGTGTGAGGGTGCGCGCGCGCGTGGATGTGTCTGTCTGTGCTTGTCCTCCACAACTTCTTGACAACCGGTATCATTGTGTTTACGTGCCCGCAACTGAGAGGTTCTGCAAAAATATCCGATACAATAAGGACCACCAGACTTCAAAAACATAAGTCTCGGTGAGGGCAGGGGTTCGACTAAAGCCTTCGAGGCGGGTCCCGGGCTTGGCCGCAATTTAATGGCTAAAATGAGTAAAAAATAGAAGAAAAAATGATGAATTTTTGTGAGGAAGGGAGTTTGTGTACGTATTTATAGGAGTGGCTGTGTGGTAAGTAGGTTGCTGCAAACCACATGGTTCCGGGTTCAGTACCACTGCGTGGCACCTCGGGCGA
Source organism: Octopus sinensis (assembly GCF_006345805.1). Classification (NCBI taxonomy): domain Eukaryota; kingdom Metazoa; phylum Mollusca; class Cephalopoda; order Octopoda; family Octopodidae; genus Octopus; species Octopus sinensis. Next base: position 8,082,321 of record NC_043007.1, on the reverse strand, counting down.
GTGTCTTCTACTAAAGCCTCGGGTTGACCAAAGCCTTGTGAATGGATTTGGTAGAGGGAAACTGAAAGAAGCCCGTTGTATATATTGGTATATATGTGTGTATATGTTTGTGTGTCCCTCAAATCACTTGACAACCGATGCTAGCGTGTTTACGTCCCCGTAACTGAGCGGTTCGGCAAAAGAAACCGATGGAATAAGTACTAGGCTTAGAAAGAATAAGTCCTGGGGGTTGATTTGCTTGACTAAAGGCGGTGCTCCAGCTTGGCCGCATTCAAATGACTGCAACAGATAAAAGAATAAATGAATGTGTGTGTATGTATGTATGTATATATATGCATGTATGTGTGTATGTGTATGTGTTTGTGTGTTCACGGTGTCATGGTGAGGATCTGATCAAAAGCTTTGCAATTAAAAAAAAGTTACAAATATAAATAAAGTGCAAAGATAGACAAAAAACGAAGACCATTTTAGTCTTTCTGTTGGTTTTTTTCCATTTTGAAAAATAGAAATGTATTTTATGGTTTATTATTGTTTATAGTTTAAATTTACATATAAAACGGGTGCACCAAAACGTTTTAAGGGCTTTGAGCCCCTATGGATATTAATCCGGCCCTGTATATATATATATATATATATATATATATATATAGATATATATATAATATATATTACATAACATATTATATATAACATATATATATATAACAATATATATATATATAACATATATATATATATAACATATATATATATATATATATATCTATATATATATATATATAATATATAATAATATATATATATATAATATATATATTATATATTATATATATATATATATATATATATATATATATATATATATATATATATATATATATATATATATATATATAAAAAAGGCGGCGAGCTGGGCGAAACGTTAGAAAGCCGGGCGAAATGTTAGCCGTATTTCGTCTGTCGTTACGTTCCGAGTTCAAATTCCGCCGAGTCGACTTTGCCTTTCATCCTTTCAGGGTCGATAAATTAAGTACAGTTACGCACTGGGGTCGATGTAATCGACTTAATCCCTTTGTCTGTCCTTGTTTGTCCTCTCTATGTTTAGCCCCTTGTGGGTAGTAAAGAAATATATATATATATATGAATGTATGTAAACATGAATATACATCTATCAATAGCTATCCACACACACACACACACACAGACACTTCTGAGTGGATTTATTAGACGGAAACTGAAACCCTATAGTTATGACACACACATACATATATATATATATATATATATATATATAACATATATATGTATATATGACACATATATAACACACACACATATATATATATGTGATACACACACAC